>NC_056732.1:255252844-255375344 GCF_019279795.1 Protopterus annectens
CATATTCATATGGCGCTGCTGCACCATCTGTAGTGAGGACGCTCAGCGCAAGGCTAAAACCATCCTTGCGCCGAGCTTCTTAAATCCCAGAGACAGTAATGCACAAACACCCTTCCCTGAAGTGAGTGTGTCAATGAGGATACATTTACAAAGTGTGGAACTAACTGCAGTGAGCTTTTAAACAAAACTATACATCCTACATGTATATTTCTTTGACATAATAACACAGTTTCCTGCCTTTGCTGAAAACTGTTCATTGTTATGTAGTTGAATCACACCTTGAAAGAAAAATGACAGGATATGCACTAGGGCTTGCATTTCTGATAGTTAAGCAGAGATAAGGGAATGGGTCCCAGAATACAAAAGGAAGGCAGAGCTACAGTTTTGCAAACATATTCATAAATATTGTGTAATCATGCTTTCCACTAAATATGTTATGTACACATATACAATCAAATGAGATTGTCCAACTGTATAAACTGTTTAATACTGGATACGAAATGGGTTTTGCTTGTATGCAAATTATTTTACTGCTACTCCGAAGCTGTGTATCCAGCAAAGAGAGATAAGCCACTATGATTATGTTGTGCAAGTGCACTAGTTTGATGGCTCAAATCTAGAGCTGTTTACTTTTTTAACATTTTTTTCCCTTTTTTATCTTTTTTTTTTTTTTGCCTTTACAACATGCACAGCACATGGCAAAGTGCAAACATGGTTCACTGCTTAAGGAAAAAGTGAAAAATGTAATTTCATTTGCCTTATAAAGCACAAACATGGTTGCAAGCTTTGCACAGTGGTCAGCACCACAGATTGTAATGACTAGAAATTCCAGTTGTTGGCTCGCTGTCTTTGTGGCACAAGTTGTAAATAATGTGAACTAAAAAGGGAGAGAAGAGGTAAGGCAGGTTTGAGTCTCACAGTAAACATTTTTTTGGGGAGGTCATAATGAATACTAACACAACAAATATGTGTTCACTGTTGCCTTTTCCATGTGCACATTGTCTATCTGTGCATAAACACGATTCACCACTTAAGGGAAAAGTTAAATATTTAATTTGGTGTGCTTTTCTCCATGCAAACAGGTTCAGAGGTGATGTTTGGCCATCAGCACTCTGGACAGTACTGAGTGTGGAAAATGCACCCATTGCCTAGCTTTTCCTGGAACACCAGGTTAAAGTATTGTGAGTTCCTGATCAGAACACAGGTAAGCTAGAGTTCAAATCCAACAGACTCAACTTTTTAGTAGAAATGTCACACTGTCATTTCTCACAAAACTTTAATTATAAAGGTAATACTACATACAAATAGCTATGTATAGCAGGTTGATTTATAGACATGTATCATTACTGTGTTGTTGTTGTGTCTTTCGGCTTTTCCCGGTTAGGGGTCACCACAGCGGAACTCCGGTCCACTAATGATTGACAGTAGATTTTTATGTGCCAAGTTGCCGGCCCTGACGCACAACCTTTAACAAAGGTATGCCCATTCACTGTGTACATACACATAATATTGTAGGTATTATATCTCATTAATGACTGACATATGAACCCCAGATGATTATGTGTGCAACTGGTTTAACATGACAGTGATGATTATGTAATAAAAAATGCAGCTGCATATCTCTGATGCACACAGTAGTTTACTGACAATCATCTAGACCCCTCCATGAACCCAGTTATAACTGTAAGACAGAATGTATTGTGAGGTATGTATCATAACTACAAACTGTATTGGTAAAGTCATGCAAGTAAATCTATTTCCAATATATTGTCAGACATTAGCCTTGCATCACAGCTGACAATGCATAAGCCAGGACCTTTTACTGTCACACACATACAGGCCTAATTAAAGTATAGCACCACTCACTCTTTAAGCTGCATTTCATTAATTACCATGATTGACAAACACTTTTTCTGTTGCAATGAGGAATAATCACCTGTATGGAAATGTATGCATTCACTTTTAACAGTCAGCAAGTCCCAACAAAATATGCGCCAAGTCATCCGTTTAATGCCTCCAAAGTCAAGACTTTAAAGCAAAGTGATTGAGCATTCCACTGTTGACCATTCAACAAAGTGTGACTAGCATCACACATGCCAGAAATCATGGCATAGTTTCACATCATCATTGCTATTTCATAAACTACTTTCCTCTTTGTTTGGCAATGTTTCTGTTTGCTTACCATTGTGCAAATGCATTTGGCATGTCTGTGAAAGTTTGCCCACTGCTTGCAAAAAGCGAGATCACAATTTGGAGGTAAACCATTTTAACTGTTGTTGAATGACCTTTGCAGACATGGTAGGCAATGAGAGTGATGTTGCCAAATTCAGGGCATGGAGCTGGGTTGTGTAGGAGTCCAAAATCTTTGCTGCGCTCTTCATGAAGAGCTACAGCCTGAGGATGCTGCAAGAAAACTATACTGGGTCTCAGTACAAGGCTGAGTCTTGGAACTGCTTAACTAAGGCTGTCTCTAGTGTGACTGGCATACCACGCACTGTGGACATTAAGAGGCACAAGCAGGCACAACTCAATCAGTGGCTGGATGGGTTTAGATCTGATAACATCTTCCAGTTGCATAAGTGTACAGTTCAAGCAACTTGAAATGATATGGAATAGAGTACGTAGCCAAGACTGGTATGCATAATGCTTTCATGTCTCTTCTTCTCTTATTCTCTATTTTACAGCTGCAGAGGAAATTGTGGCAAACAGGGAGGCACATGCTGAGAGACTGGTGTGACTCAGAGAGGCAAGGGGTATGTCTACAGCACAACTAACCCTAATTGTAATTTTTGTGATTCCATAATCAGTAGCTACTTCAGCATGTATTCCTTAACTGTAAGATCAAGCATGCATGCTTCCTGCTGTAACTGTTGGTAATTGTATTAGCCAAGTGCAGTAATATATTCAGATTATGTGGGTTAAATTCCTACAATTAACCTATAGATTCATATTCAACAGGTATCATTTTTAAAGTTGAAATGCAGCAATATTGGCTTTAATGCCATGTTGTTAACTTACTGTGAAATATCTTTGAAAGTATCTATGGAATATGTCTATATTCTAAGGATTACTTGTAACAATTTGCAATCATTTTTCGGAGTGTGAAAGCTATATAGATGCTAATAATAAATGACTATTTCTTGTAATAAAGAATAAATGTGACATGTTATGGTTCTAATCATCTCTTTTTTTTCTCGGGGGGGGGGGGTACCTGGAATCATACCATTCTGATACTATACCTTTCTTCCAACAAACCAAATGCATTTCAGCACAGGGAGGTTGGCCAACTGCTGTGGCTCGGCTTGCCAACCCTCCACCAGCTGCCACACAAACACCCAGCATGTCTGGGAAGCAAACTGGCAGTACTGCCTCCCCAACCCCTGTCCTACCTGGTCCATCCTGATCAGGTAGCAGGGCCTCATAGTGCAGTGGTACCCTTGGAGTACTGGGGGAGGAGATGATTATGTCACCCCCCCCCCAAGAACTGACAGGGATGATGCGCAATCTAATAAAGAGTGGCACTGGTGCTCACATCAGCTGAGTGGAGAAGTTGCTCCTAAAAATTGAAAAGAGACTTCCATGTCAATCAGTTTCACAGCTAACTGAGTTAGGTGACAGTGGTGACAGTTCAGAGGGTGAGGACTAGATTCTCACTGTTCCCATGCTTCATGGGCATGTTTCTCCGATTTCCTCTACCTATTCCCAATGATGGTGTCCCCCAACCTTTTTGTGTCACTCACCATCCCAATATCTGTCTTGTATGTACTGTTTGCACCTGCTTCCTCATCTACCTTACCTACCTGACCCTCACATTACTAGGTCCCTTCCACAACATTCCTCTTTTTTTGAAAACAAAAAAACAAAATGAGCACCTGTCCACAAAAAAAAAAAAAAAATCTCATACATAGCTCTCCACTTTGCATATGTGCCTTTTCAACACACTTCATCTGGTCCAATTAGCTGTACAACATCATTGAGTTATTTTCAGCCATCTGTGTTGTGATTACAGTCCAAGTTCAACAAATTTTATCTACATGTGCACATTATTGTGGTGAAGAAGTGGATATCTATGGTTCTCTCCCAACCCCACCTGCAAAGGCCTGTATTGCTTCCACTCTGTTCTTCCCATCCCCCATTGCACTCCTTTCCTAGTAACACAGTTTTCACATGTTTAATCTGGTCAAAAAATAGAATCACACACAACACCCATGGCCAGAAATAGCCCATAAAAAGCCTTCACTTTCTGTCTTCTGCATTTGCATGGAGTTTAGCATCGCAAACCAATGCCAAGCTCACAGAACTGAATTTATAGACGCTATGCAATGTACATTTTATTTATTTTATTTTATATAAAATTTGGTATCTAGTAATGGTTATTTTGATTCTCCATAGTTTATTCTAGAGAATAGCAGTTGTCATCACAAATGGCCTTTCTGTATAAACCACAGAAAAACAGAAGATAAATAACTTCTTTTTTTTTTTTGCTAAATGAATAAATGAATGGAGATAATGCAAATTTCAGACAGTACATCTCCTTGAGAGTTACAAAACTCCAAAGGCAATAAAATGAACTAATTGAACAAGTTACCTTATGACATGAAGCACAACTCTTTGGGGACAGCTGTGTGTGACCTGTGTTCACAGCACTTCTTAGCCAGGGACTCTTAATGTCACATTGCCTTTAATTTGTCATAGAATGGGATTAGAAATCTTTCCAGATGACTGCTTCCTCATTTTTATGCTCAGGTTGTCACAGAGCATTTCACTGTTCATTAAACCTTGAAGAAATATAGCAATGCACAACTGTAGGACGCCTCATTAGCAGGGTTAGAACACTTGAGTACAGGATGAAAAAAGTTAATGAAGTATGGATCAACTCATTCTGGCTTGAAAAGAACACAAGTGCAAAGTTTAAGACTAGAGGGTGACAATACATGATACACATGTGAGTGAGTGTGTGTGTGTGTGTGTGTGTGTGTGTGTGTGTGTGTGTGTGTGTGTATATATATATATATATATATATATATATATATATAAAATATAATCTATATATATATATATATATATATATATATATATATATATATATATATATATATATATATATATATATATATATATATATATATATATATATATATATATATATATATATATATATACATACGTGCTGATAGATGTCAAAAATAAACTGACTCTTATAGTGTACCAGTGCTGGATAATTTAGCAATTCATTCATCTAGAACAGTTTACTAATGTTTATTCCAGTGGAATAAAACAATTTCATATTGTTACAGGGTACCCAATAAACAAGGCAAACCATTATTATTACTGTACTAAGCAGAAATCTAAGTGATTCTGCAAGGAAAAATAAAACAGCTCAGAATGCAAGCCCCATGTACAATATTTTTCTCCATGGTACCTGTGAATTTTAGTATGAGATATATTTAGAAATATTTCTTGTAGGTGACAGACCCAAACAATGATGAAACCATCTGGACTGCTGCAGTAAGCCAAAACAGTGACCACAACAATTATCATAAAGCTGGTAGCAGTTCTAAAGGGAACCTTGGACAGTAGACACATGATTGTCAATTGTTAAATCACAGTCTACATGCATTCAAAATCCTTGACTACAGGGTCTACATTTAGGGATGTATTGCCACTCTAGTAGATTGTTGGGGCAGCCGTCTTTACAAAAGATGCTATGGTGCACTTTTCAACATTGAATTTTAGACCACAACTCTGGTACAACTTAGTCTGTGTCGGGCCTTCTTGGAAGATATTTGTGTCTTGGGTGTATTCGATGACTGAACCCAGCTTTGCAATCTTCTGTGAACTTGGTCAGCCAGAGGCTCTTGATATTAGCCTTAACCTCAGAGAAGTAAACGCCCAGCAGGAGTGGTCCCAGCTCTGAACACTAAGGCATTCCACTAATAATTGTCATTTTTGTGGAAGTAAATACCCCTATTCTAACTTATTGGGTCCTTTCTGTGAGACATCTGGCTACTAAGTTAGTGACATAGGGGTTTATACCTAATTAAGTGAGCTTGTCTACAATGACTTTGTGAGGCAATGTGTCAAATGCCTTGGCTGTCACTCCTGCTCTCTTGTTCTTAAATACCAATTCAACTTTTATAGCCATTTTCTCCTGGATCAGTGCCTCTCTGTCCTTTCTCCCTTCCCATATTCATCTTTGAACTTCTCCTAAACATCCTTTTAGTAAATTAATCACTGTGTTTTCTCCATATTCTTTCAACCTGCATTATCCAACCCTTTTGACAATGATTTCATTCGATTAGTTGTCCTTTATGAGCTCCCTGTCCCTTTTCTTACCCTGTATATTTTCTTCTACTATCATTTACAGTGACATCTGCTTTGCCTGTTATTTCATCTATAGTTAACCCATCTCCACCCTTGTCTTTCTTGTCTTCTACTCAGTCCCTTAACTGCCATTACCACTACTGCATGGTCTGGCAGGTACCTTTCTTTTATTTCAGACTTAATTACTCTTTTTATCATTCCCAGCTGCCCTAAGAATCCATCTAATCTACTAGCCTATACTACCTAGTTCCTGGTGAAGGTGTATTTCTCTCCTTCTTGATGTTTTTTTCTGCCATGCCACATTCCCCCCGGACATGTTTTCCCTGAGATCGCTGTTGGCACTTTTTTTTGTTAAACAATTTCATGCAACATTTCTTGTTCTTGGATCCAGCATCATGTTAAAATTCCCTTTTACTAGCTCATGTATCTCATCTCCAACTTCACAAAGAAGTCAGTAAAGGATTTACCGTCCTCATTGTTTAGTACACACATGCTGCCCAGTGTCCTCCTCTCCCCTCTTATTCTGCCCTGCTATGTCACTCATCTCCTCCACCAACTCTTTCTAACCTCCTCTTTCAATGCCTGTAAGCTGTTTCTAAATATTATTGCTAACTATCATTTCTGTCCTTCTACTTTATGGATACCATTTGTTTTGAGTTTTCTGTTCTCAATATTTTCCCAGTTTGTTGAGTTTCAGTTTGGTTTCCAGCATCGGTAACTCATCATTAGCGCACCCGTGTAGAATTTCATTCACTCTTTTCCATGTTATGTAGTTTCAGCACCTTTGGATTATTCACCACTTATCTGTCCTTTAAGTGCCCTCTAATGTGATTTCCTACATACTTTTTTCTTTCTTGAAGTTGTTTTCCTTCCAGTTCTTTGACATTCTAAACATAGATGTAACAGTTTACCTGTCTTGAGATCTGTATTTCCAATATGCTGCTTATTAGTGCAAAAGGAAAGTTGTAGATAACCCTTCCCCTCCCCTCACTATTATTATGTGTTTCTTTGCTGGTCATACTCTTAAATAGGTAGTTTCCAGCTAGTTATCCCCTCATTTACATAGAGTCTTCAAGAAAAATCGTTCACCTTTTTTGGGACAGTAACTAGCTGTGCATATGTTGCAGACAGCAAATCAGCTATAGTCAGAGATATTGTTTACAGCACTTTCATTTTCCTCTAGCAGTCCATTATCTCCATCTCTGCTTGGTCTCATATTTCTTGACATTTTCTCTCCTTTGTTTTCTGCTGATAGCCATCCTCATGTATTGACGATTCTACATGCCCTTCCCACATTATTCACAGTTTTAAAGTCTTTCTTCCATCAAGCACAACTCAGAGTTGTCTGAGTCATTTATCACTTTCTTGGCTCATGCTCTGGTCTTCATACACACCATCTCTTGACTTTACATTTGTTCATTTCCTTTCATAACTAGATCTTCATTTGTTAAGTTTCTTAGGAGAATTTATGATCTCTGAACCAACATTCATGTTCCCTGGGTTTCCAATCCCTTGCATTCTGCTGCTTTCTTCCAGTTTTCACATTCTATATTCCAATACACTATTCCATTTACCTTGCCTGTTGCTGCTAGCAGATTGTCTGGCTGTGTTTTTTCCTCTATCAAAGGTTGCTTGACTGACCTATGCTCCGCCTCCTCCTTCTTTCATGCTGTGCACAGGTTTGCTTCCAAGTTCTTGTCACCCATGAAGTTTGAATCTTATGTTATAAATCTGTTGTTTCTTGTGTTGAACTTTGAGACTCCATTGCCAAAAGCTGTTATGCTTGTCCTCATCATGCAATCTAATTAACTTCTTCTCCCAGATCACTGTTATATGTGCTGTGTATGTAATCCAAGTGACTATCCACATAGTTTTCAGTTCACTCACTTTTACCACATGAGAGCTTTCATTTGTTTAATTCAGCATGTCTTATTCATTTTCTGTTATATTTATTTGCATCTATTGAAACAGGATCACTCTGAAAACTTGCACTTACATCACAATATTGTGTTTATCTTTAGAAGAAGGCATGCAAACTACATGTCTTAAACAGCTATTGTATCACACACAGACACACACACACACACACACACACACACACACACACACACACACACACACACACACACACACACACACATGGATTTTACATATTTTAGATTCTTTTTTTTTTCCTGCAGGTAAATTGAATCTTTGTGATAGCAGCTCCTGGAAAAAAATTCTCAAGCATCCATTCTGGTACTCTTTCAGAAACTCTCATTATCCTGATGTTGGTGAACCTGGAGCATTTCTATAGGTTATCTGTTTTTATTACTTGTTCCCTTGAGCATAAGCTGCAGCTGTACCATCCTTTTTTTCATTCGTATCTCTGCCATTAAATCTATATGAGCATTCCCTAGATCTTGATGCCATCCCCTTCTAAATTTTGACCACTGAATGTGGCCCTCATTGTTTCGTATCTGCTGCCAGTTCCCCAATCTTTTGAAATAATATTCACAGTCATTCCATTTCTGGACCAATTTCAAAAACGGTCTTTTTCTGTATTCCTTTGCAACAACATCTTTGTTTTTATTTTCCCCCACTATTTTTACTGTGGACTCCTTTTTTTTCCTTCCTTTCCCTGGCTATGGAGTTCAGTACCCATTTTATTCTTTCTTTCTTTCTAGCACCTCCTGCAAATTTTAATCTTTTGAAATGTAATTTGCTGTTCTTTTCCCATGGCGGCACTCTGTCTTTGTGTAGTAAATGATGTATAGGGTTTAACAATGTTAACAGATTTACTGAAATTAAATCAATTAAGTCAATTCAGATGTGTTTTCACTTTAGTAATACTTGTAAGAAATGAAGTCTCTAGAAAGACTTTGGGCAGGATTCACGAAGCCTCCGTGTAAGAGTTATAACTCATACACGGAGGCTGCAGTTAAACGGAGTGATGTCAGCATGCTCTGCATATTCATGAGAGCGTGCTGAATCACACCTAAGGCTAACACAGTCCATGTAAGACAGTAGGGGGCGTGTCCGTAGGCCGAGCCCTGTAAGCGGACACGCCCCCAGAAGAGTACAAGTGCCCAACGTAAACACCCACGACAGAGTCCATGGAAATGTGAATAAACACAACACAACACATGTCCCCACAGACTACGAACATAAAATGTACAAATGAACATCACATCATTTTTTTTTAAATTGTAAAGATGTTTAACCGTGAGTGCGCTCGTTTGCACGGGCGTGCCCGTAGCGCAGCTACAGTTAGCAGTCAGTGGGAAAGCATATAAGAACTAAATATGCAAAGTAAGCCAAGAAGCAATCGCGTAGTGGTAGAGATGTTGGCCTGAAGAACAGGCATTCATGGTTCGAGCCCCCACAACACCAATTTTTATTTTTAGCAAAATAAGCACGAAACAAGTCCCTGACAAATATGTACACATAAAATCACATTTTATGTAAAATGTAATGAAATAGCCCATTTATATTGAAGAAATGTGAGGTAACAAAACAATAAAAAATGCCAGATGTGCCCATAGCTGAGCTACAGTTTAACAGGGTGAGTGCATCTGCCCGTAGGTGAGCAGTGGTTTAACTGGTGCAAAATGAGTGCCTGTAGCTGAGCAGTGGTTTAACACGCTAAATCTATGTGCCCCTAACTGAGCTGAGCGTAATATGCGTGCTGATAGCCAAATGAGGCTTAAACCAGCGTACCCCGTTTGTGCAGAGCTGCGCACCACGCAAACAAGCTAACCGACGGGCAACGTTAAGCAAGCTGTATCAAAACTGCCTTTACACAGACACACCCCTCAGCTTGTCTAGACAGTCATAAAAAATAAAAAGTAGTGGCCAGGTTCGAACCCAGGATACTATACACCATAGTCAAGGTACTGAACCACTAAGCCATGACAGCAGTACTTGTAAATGCAATAATAGCTAATATATAGGAATGAATACAAACTGGAGCATGACAATGCAGGTTTACTGAAGTTGATACAATTCCAAAATGGCCAATCACAGATATGTGCGGGAAAAACGGACTATATAAGCCCCATAGGCGGGAATCCACAGCATAAACGATTGTAGAACTGAACTGCAGCCAGAATGACAGGAGTAGGAGAGGGTAGTTGCTTTCGAGCACAGAGGTGGGGCATTGAGGAGTCCAGGTACATGGTCTGGCTCCTAGTCCACAATCATGAGGCCCAACTCATGCAGGGCCAGGTCCTGTGGGGAGCATATAGGGCTGAGGCGTGGGACCGGTTGGCTCATGATCTCACCAGTGCCACAGGGATTCCAAGGACTGGTGAGCAGGTCTGTCACCACCATGCGGACCTGAAGAGATGCAAGCAGGACCAATTGAACCTTTGGATCCAGGAGGCCCGGCAAATGCCCAACGCCCCACTACTGAGTAAGTTACATTTAATTATGTATGTAAGAAATTAAACTAGCTGATATTAGGGAGATGTGTATTCTAATATTACTTCATTTATATTACAGCTGCAGGTGTCCGTTCTGCGAACCGCAGAGCCTATGGCGATAGGCTGGTGCGGTTGCGCCACCAGGCAGGTCAGTAATCCACTACCAGTAACTGTAAAGAAATATAAAATTATGACAGTCAGCAAAAGAGTGCAGTGTAGTCACTAAGTAATAAAATGTGCAAGTAACAGTGTGAAAGTGTTTGCAAGTATTGCTTGATTACAAAAGTGTGTTGCAGCCTGTAAGCCAAACAGAAAAATGAAAATGTCTGACATAAATTCTGAAATAAAAATGCCCCACCTGTAAGAAAATAGTACACAACCTGCAGCAGGCTGAAAAGTATAGCTGCAGAAGATGATGAAATCACATGTGTGAAATATATCCCTGTTGAAATACTGAAACATGACAGAAGTGAGACTGCTGGAAAGGATTGTAATAACTACAGGTAAAACATGTCAATAAAGCCTAGAAGTAAGTACCATCCTGAATAGTAAAATGAAAACAAGTGAGAGAGTGTGAGAAAGTGTCATGAATCCAGCAATACAGTAGTAATAACCCCTGAATAAAGTATACTGCAGTCAGTACAGAATGAAATGCATGTTTGAATCCAAACCAAACAGCGAAATCTGTTCAAAGTGTTGCTGCATCTGGAATGTGTATCCCAAAATCTGGATATGTTGCTCTCAGTCTGCAATATGCAGATAGTATGATTGTCTGATATACCAAACATCCACACTTGTCTACAGCTATATAAAGCAAATGTAACAGGATGATGTAGCTGAACAAAGCTAGATATGAATGTGTATGAAGAACAATAAAATGTATATTGATGTTGCAGTAACAGTCCTATCACCAAGTTGAAATAGTTATCATATAGGAAACTGTAGTTAGAACAGTAGTGTGTATATATGTGCAGCTATTAGAAATGTACAGCATATGTATTGGTATTTGAAGGTGTTAATATTATTTGCTTCACCCCACCCTATAACCACATATAACCCAATCCAGCAATACAGTAGTAATAACCCCTGAATAAAGTATACTGCAGTCAAGACAGAATGAAATGCATGTGAGAATCAAAACCAAACAGTGAAATCTGTTCAAAGTGTTGCTGCATCTGGAATGTGTATCCCAAAATCTGGATATGTTGCTCTCAGTCTGCAATATGCAGATAGTATGAATGTCTGATATACCAAACATCCACACTTGTCTACAGCTATATAAAGCAAATGTAGCAGGATGATGTAGCTGAACAAAGCTAGATATGAATGTGTATGAAGAACAATAAAATGTATATTGATGTTGCAGTAACAGTCCTATCACCAAGTTGAAATAGTTATCATATAGGAAACTGTAGTTAGAACAGTAGTGTGTATATATGAGCAGCTATTAGAAATGTACAGCATATGTATTGGTATTCGAAGGTGTTAATATTATTTTCTTCACCCCACCCTATAACCACATATAACCCATTCCACGTGAAAATGGTATGTGCAATCACAATTAACACCCCTGGACATTTGTCCTGTTGGGTCATATATATTTGCATGTCCGTTGATGCATCTGCCCTGTTCATACATCCAAACCTGATGGCCTGTTGCCATCAATCAACCCTACATGTTGTTGGACTGTGTATTGCTGTTCAAATTATGCATGTGTTATACTCGCTGTTCAATGGTGTGAATATCTGGTTGTTTGGTTAATGGGAATACTAATGCATGCTGTTACAAATAATTGTGAATGGTATTATATGTCACTAACCCAAACTGTCATGACATAATGCAAAACATAGGACAACAGGGAAGGCGGGTTCCAGCGGACCCACCTCTCCCACCTCAGCTGGCGAGTGCACCTGGCACTAGTGCCCAGTCTGGACCCTCCTCCAGTGGCCCTGTGCCACCTGCGGGTGGAAGCGCTGCAGGGGATGGGGCTTGCCCCCCCTCTGCAAGTGTGGCCGGAGGAGAACCACCACTCACCCTCCGTAGCGTCCGGACTGTGGTGCGTAGGGAGATTCGGGACTCTGTTCTCGAGCCCCTATGCCAGCTTGAGGCATGGGTGGCACAACTTACGGGCATGCCTGTTGCCCGGCCTACACAGCCCCCAGCACAGCCCCGTCCTGGGCAGTGAAGGAACAGTGGCAACTGCCTATGGGTGGGGATATCAGTTCCACTGTTGCCATCTGTGGGTTCATGGGCTCTGGATATCCAAACCTCCATCCCCGTCAATTGTCTAACCCCCCTACACATGTCATACACCGCCCCTGTATGCGTCTTGTTTGTCTTGTCTGTTTACCTACCCAACCTACCTCCCCAGCTGTACCGACTTCCTTCACCTGACATACCACTCTCACCTGAAAAAAAAAAAAAGGGCACTCTGTACCCACAAAAAAATTACGCCCCATACATAGCTGCCTATTCCGCACACATGTCTGCTGGACATGGAAACTATCAATTACAACTGGCAGTACAACAAGTATTATTGTTGTCCTGACACCTCTCTCAGGGGTGGAAGGTTTCAAATGTCACACCAAATTACATACATATGCACAGCTGTTGCAGATGAAGAAATGGGCAGCTATGGGCCTTACCTACATCCCTCCTGCAAATCCCAAGCTTGTTTCCCTACTGTCTTACCCTCTTTGTGACCCCTTTTTCACCACTTTCCTGTCTCCCCATTTTCATTTCTTTCAAAGAAAATAGCGCGGGTGTGCGCCAGAGTAAGCACTGTTAAGCGGTTGTAAGCAGGTGTGCGCGGAGCTAACCGCCAGTGCGCATGCGTGAGCTCCACGCAAACCAGCGCTAACCCGGTTACAACTGCTTAAAAGTGCCTTAGTCACTTTGATTGACAGGTCCTGTACTCAGTTCAAAAGCAAAATAAAATCCCACTGTCAGTCCCGAACGCAGGACCTTGGAAACAGTAGTCTGTATGACCTACCACTAAGCCAAGACTCTTATACAAGAACATTGTGCTAAAATAAATATAACATGTAATAGTAGGGATGAATGTAAAGGGAATATAGGATGTGTAGTACCCAAAGCATGTCATTTAGAATTACTGTCAAAACTACTGGATTCCCATAATAGTAGTGTGTGAACAGAAACAGCCATGCTAGTTGGTAGCTTGTAGGTAATAATGTTAGTTAATGTACATATATAAATGTATATGTACATATATATATATATATATATATATATATATATATATATATATATATATATATAAATATATATCTATATATAGTTGTAGGTGTCATTGTGCATACACACTTACTACAGGGAACAGGAGAGAGGAATGGAGAAATGTGAATCTACAACACAGCCTGAATCATGAGAGAGATACTAACCTTTACAATCACAGAACAGTGTCCACAGCATACCAGCATGGTCCCCGCCCTTACAATCTGAAAGGGCAATGCCTATCTCACATACCCTTTTATAGCACTGTCCTGAAATCACAGTGAGAACTGCAATCAGTACACAACTGGCTGTATGCAATTAGCAAATGCTGGCTTACAATTGGTGCAGAGGCCATCACATGGACCTATGCAGATACCTACAAAAGCATCCTGTACTAACACTCTACACATGCAATACATTCATTGCACTGTCTGGAAGCAGACAGAGGGAGAGAGACAAACCGAGACAGAACATTCTGTCTAGATACTGGAGCCCTCCAATGGTTTCAATCCTACCTGAATGGTCGACAGCAGGCTGGCCTCTGGCAGAACAAACTCTCTAACCTTCTACCTAACACCCTCAGAGTACCACAAGGCTCTATACTAGGGCCCTTGCTGTTCTCCATCGTCATTAACGACCTTTATACTGTCATCCCAAAAGTCAGCTGTATCCAATATGCTGATGACTCTACTCTGATTTGCTCAGCCACATCTCCAGTAGAGTTATGGTCAGCTACCCAGACCACCTTTAATACAATAGAAAACTGGCTTTCTGAACATCGTCTGATCCTAAATCCCAAAAAAACTAAACTGCTGTTATTTCACCAACACGTAGGTCTACCGCTTTCACCTTTACCATAAAATCAAATGATGGCACAATAATCTCCCCTGACCCATCTACTAAACTATTAGGTGTCATCATAGACAATAATCTCAAATGTGACCTACATGTTAACCAAACTGTCAAAACCATCAATAAAAAACTAGGGTCACTTTACAGAATAAAAGCCTTCCTAACCCCTCCAGCTAAAATTGCCATAGCTCGCTCACACCTTCTTTCAACCCTTCTGTATGCATCCCCTCTACTCTCGAATATGAACAAGACTGTCCTTAACAAACACTCAATTTGCTACAACCACATTGCCAGGTTTGCCACTGGGCTGCCTTTTAGGACACATCATTGCATCAGTCTAAATCAGCTTGGTTGGCTTGAACTACCTGGCCTACTACAGTATAACCAAATGATTATGGCCTATAAATTCCTCTATAATCCGGACAATACTCCTGCACTTAAAAATATTATCACCCCCTATAACAATCCTAGACTGCTTCGATCCTCTAACAAACTACTAATTCAGACTAGCAAATTTAATAACACAACCGGTGATTCTCTCTTTGCAAACTCTGTAAGTAGATCCTGGAACTCACTTCCAGCTGATATTACCTTACTTTCCACCTTAGGTCAATTTAAAACTAGACTCAAACAACATTTGTCACTTAACTGGCTATGTCAATGTATCAAGCCTGGCTAACTCAAATGTGTAAATTCTGTTAACCAGTTTACTGTGTAATTTAATTTAATCCTGACTTGTGCTCAGGACTAACTTTAACCTGTGGAACTTGTTTAACTTGCTTACTTATGTAATCTCTGTAAATAATCTGTTTGTAATATGTAATGCTGGTATTATGTAATGCTGTATCTGCTTACCCTTGGAGCTTTTCTCCCCAGGCCTCCGCTGAAAATGGACATGCATCCAGTCGGACTATCCCGGTCAACAAATGTAAGATAAATAAATAAAGAAATAAAGAATATTACAGTGACTACAATGCAAGTCAGACATTGACACGCACTGACAGCATGCTGAACACACTGGGGCATACGTGGGGACTCAGAATAGCATCCTGCCTGAGCATCACACACCTCCGCAGCTGGCACACAGGCATATGTTCCGTCAGAACAGAGCACATGCCACACATGGCACACACATCCCGTGTGCCACACACTCACAACCTGTAGGGCTACACAACACACCTGCTACAGATGTGTCAGGTACCTGTCTTGGGTGCTGCACTGGAGTCCTGCTCAACAGGCTGTATCTGGTGAAGGTCACAGTGATATGCCTCAGGGGCACTATGGTCCACCACAGAACACATGCATACAGGTCAGTCAGAGGCATGGACACATATGACTCACTCATTGACCATGCCACTATGGCTGACCTGAGACATACATCCCTGAACGACATGATAGGGAACATAGAATGGATCTCTCAGCATGTGGCACAGGCCAGTATGAGCCTGATCTTGGTTGCCAACATACCCTCATCAGGTATGCTACCACTATATGTGGGAAGGGTGTTGTATGTCTACATTCTGCTCAGTCTCCAATGTCATTCATAGGGTATCCGCTGGCTGTCAATGTGTGCTTACATGCTAGGGAAGCTACAATGATGTGCAAGGGTCATCTTGCACGTGACACCCATGGCCCGATGTATATTGGCAAAGCTCCTTGATACACACATACTGCCTTATGCTGCAGGACACGGTTTACATAGCCACCTCCATGGGTATCACACAGGTTAGGACACTAACAGTGCTGCTACACAACAACAGCAGTGTACACCGCAAGATGCATGCACTGGATACTGTCCTCAGCACAGTGAACTGCAATGTCTGTGCAGTACCAGAGTCCTGATTCATGGCTCACAGGTGTTACCCATCACTGACAGGTTATGCCCCATACCATGCCTGTCGTCCCCTACACATGTAACACACATGGACAGGGGGGTGGTATCCCAAGGCACCACAAATACACACACCTCCAGGTTGTTGGCACAGCACAAAGCATCAGGGCCTAATCATGTGCAGCTAACAGTGTGTTGGACTGCCATCTGGTTCATAGCCTGGCACACACAACCCTCCCATACACAGGAAGACCACCTATCCTCCATAACAACACTGGCAATATGACAGTCTCAAGAACTGTCTTTATATGGCTGGACTGCATCCAGCCAAACATTGTGCGTGAGCATTACTGTAGCTACAACACACTAGTTGAAGGGTTCACAGCATGTGGTCACTGAATTGCAGTGGAATGACATGTTACCACTACCACAACAGGTGGGAACATGCAGCACCTGTACATCGACTACATGTAGACTATATGGCCCAGACCAGATGTGTATCCCCTGCTGTAGGTATTTTACCACATACACTCACACTGTATAGACACATACCGCATGCAGCCCCTGCACAGTAAGACACAGTCATATTGGTATACATTGCAAATACCATTTATCCACTCGAGGCATGTGTCAGACATGGTAACTACTGCAGGTCACAGGTATTTATGTGTATGTGTCACACACATACATCATGTGTGCAATGCCATTGCTAGTTTAGGCAATGGCATGCATTGTTATGTACAAAGACCCACACAAGGTCATAATGTGTGACACAACCACACGTGGCAGTTGTGGGTTACCAAAACATACCTATCTGTACTCTGACAATGGTAATAGATACAGTAGCAGGGAGCACTATTGGCATTACTGGCCAACTAGCCCTGTTTGGCTGTGCTGATAGTGTGGTGACATCCCCTGTGTTTACTGGGGGAATATGCAGCATCTGGTGTATTGTAGTATTTGCCAAAAGGATCTGTTCTCTCACACTTGCATTTACACACACCCTACTACCCCCACACACACTTGCAAGATTCATACCCCTACCTAACTAAGTCACGACACGTATGAAAGACGCATTAGCAAAGCGCACTATTCGGATTACTAGATAGTTCCTCTTCTCTGGCTGTACTTATAGGGTGCTGACATCATCAGTATTTTGAAAGGGTAATGTGCATCAGGTAGTGTGATCTCCTGATTGCCAAAACTAACATGTTTTTCATACGGAAATGCACACACACAAACTCCCCACATCCAAACACACACACACTTGCAGGTTTCAAACCCCTACCTAAATATGTTATGGCACTTGAGAGTGACGCTGTAGCAGGTTGCGCTATTCTGAGCACTGGCAGATGTCTTTTCTCCAGCTGTATGTATAGGGTGCTGTCATCATCACTGTTTGGAAAGGGTAATGTGCCTCATGTAGTGTGATCTCCTGATTTCAAAAAAGCACATGTTTTTCATACAGAATTGCACACACACAGAGTCCCCACATCCAAACACACACACATGCCATTTACAGGTTTCAAACTCCTACCTAACTATATTATGACACTTGGGAGAGACACATTAGCAGAGTGCGCTATTCGAATTACTGGGAGGTTTCCTTTCTCCTGCTGTACTTATAGGGTGATGACATCATCAGTGTTTAGAAAGGGGAATGTGCATCCTGTCGTGTGTTCTCCTAGTTGCCAAAAGGGATATTTCCGTCATACAGACTTGCACACACACTAGCCTCCTCCACACACACTGAGCATTTTCAGGATTCAAACCCCTACCTAACTATGTTCTGACACTCGAGACAGACGAATTAGCAGAGGGCACTATTCACATTACTGGTAGGTTTCCCTTCTCCTGCTGTACTTATAGGGTGCTGACATCATCAGTGTTTAGAAAGGGGAATTGTGCATCCTGTAGTGTGTTCTCCTAGTTGGCAAAAGGGATACTTTTTTCATACAGTCTTGAACACACACTAATCCCCTCCACATACACTGAACATGTACAGGATTCAAATCCCTACCTAACTATGTTATGACACTTGAGACGGACGCATTAGCGGAGTGCGCTATTCGCACTACTGGGAGGATTTCCTTCTCCTGCTGCACTTATAGGGTGCTGACATCATCAGTGTTTAGAAAGGGGAATGTGCATCCTGTAGTGTGTTCTCCTAGTTGGCAAAAGGGATACTTCTTTCATACAGTCTTGAACACACACTAACCCCCTCCACACACACTGTGCATTTACAGGATTCAAACCCCTACCTACCTATGTTATGGCACACGAGACAGATGTATTAGCAGAGCGCACCATTCGCATTACTGAGAGGTTTCCCTTCTCCTGCTGTACTTATAGGGTGCTGACATCATCAGTGTTTAGAAAGGGGAATGTGCATCCTGTAGTGTGTTCTCCTAGTTGGCAAAAGGGATATTTCTTTCATACAGTCTTGAACACACACTAACCCCCTCCACACACACTGAGCATTTACAGGATTCAAACCCCTACTTACCTATATTATGACACTCGAGACGGATGCATTAGCAGAGAGCGCTTTTCGCATTACTGGGAAGTTTCCCTTCTCCTGCTGTACTTATAGGGTGCTGACATCATCAGTGTTTAGAAAGGGGAATGTGCATCCTGTAGTGTGTTCTCCTAGTTGGCAAAAGGGATATTTCTTTTATACAGTCTTGAACACACACTAACGCCTCCACACACACTAAGCATTTAGAGGATTCAAACCCCTACCTACCTATATTATGACACTCGAGACGGATGCATTAGCAGAGCGCGCTATTAACATTACTGGAAGATTTCTCTTCTCCTGCTGTACTTATAGGGTGCTGACATCATCAGTGTTTAGAAAGGGGAATGTGCATCCTGTAGTGTGTTCTCCTAGTTGGCAAAAGGGATATTTCTTTCATACAGTCTTGAACACACACTAACCCCCTCCACACACACTGAGCATTTACAGGATTCAAACCCCTACCTACCTATGTTATGACACTCGAGACGGATGCATTAGCAGACCACGCTATTCACATTACTGGGAGGTTTCCCTTCTCCTGCTGTACTTATAGGGTGCTGACATCATCAGTGTTTAGAAAGGGGAATGTGCATCCTGTAGTGTGTTTTCCCAGTTGCCAAAAGGGACATTTCTCCCTCACAGCCTTTCACACAACAAACCCCACTCATCCACCCACACACACACTGAGCATTTGCAGGATTCAAACCTCTATCTAACTATATTATGACACTTGAGGGAGACGCATTAGTGGAGTGCACTATCCGAACTAGTGGGCAGCTGTTTTGCACCTGCAGTATTTATAGGGTGCTGACATCTTTATTTCTACAGAGGTATGTACATGTAGTACTACCTGTCAGGTGGGGGATAGCATATATATGCATTTGCAGCCACCTACGTCAGGGTCAGATATGCACATCGCACTGGCAGGTTATGTTCTATACCATGCTTTGTGACCACAGGACCTGTAACACACAACACAACCAGTCCAGAACACCACACCCACATCCAGGACACACACTTAGCTTCCCTGAGAACAGTGCCGGGATATGCAGGTGTTCACATACACCATTCCAGTTGTTAACATCAGGTACAGGCATATTGTGTGTGAGAACTACTCAGGCCTCTACCACTTTACCCTACAGCCACTACAATTTGTGGGTCCATGTGCTATGGCAGAATCACACACCACAGCCACATAGGGGAATACATATTGCACCTGTCCATCTGCAACGTGGGTACTCACTGTTCCACACCAGAGGTAGACCACCATTGTTGATATCTGACCATACCCACCTTTCCCTGGACATCCATATCCCATCTCCACCCCCAGGCAAGGTTGTCACTGCACACAAACTGTATTTAGCACAAGCAGACTCTACACTTGTGAAGACTGGGGTGGATGACTTCAGAGGACCCATGCTGGGGGACTATACTGGCAACTCAGCATAATCCTTGACAATTGCATTCTATGAGCATGTGTATGGTTTGCATTGATCATGCTATCCCACATATACCCATGACTGCTCCACAACAAGACACCTGTCAGCTGTACACCAGCCATATATGCGCCGTACAACGGACAGAGTGAGCTAATACATTGCAGAGCTGTAGCCCACAGAGGGAGGACATCTGTGAACAGTTCCGGCACGGCACTTCATTCACACATAATCATTACAACATATTGTTGACAGTGGAATCGTCCAGAGAATGCAGATAGGGCTCCCCTCAGTCTGTTATTGACAGACACCTACTGTCAGAGATCCTCAGCAACCCTCTCCCAGCACACACCGACAACATGGCTGTGGCTTAGCACATTAAATCCCTGGGACCTCCACGGTGCCCCTGCTTGACAGAGGCACAGCTCACTAGCCTCACATGTTGCCTTCTGTGACCTACTTTACAGTGGCACAGTAGCCTACTGTCCTGGGGATGCAGATGCTAGGCACACTCTGGCTGAGCTGTCATTCCCTAGGGCAACAAGCCTAGTATTGACCTCTACACCCATATGTTCAATTGTCGGATGCACAATATTTGTTGTGCTGTTCTACTGTTTGCAGGTCTTTATTGCCATAGCATTCCCTGTTCCTATGACCAACTTGGGTATCTGTGGAAGATGTTTGCATATGACGGTGATCCATTATATCACTTATGTCTCTGTAGTCATTTACTGTGTGCACTGGGCAGATTGCTGTGTTGTGGTTGGTTCCTGGACTGACACGTACAAATACCAGATATGTGTGGCCAACTGCTAAACGGATATATGGGCTAAGTGTGTGAACATGCCCAGTTCAGCCTTTCCATGGCATGTTGTCTGACATATGCCTCATTTATCAAAGTGTGCGAGCATGCCCAGTGTGAGCTTTCCATATGTTGCACTCTGAAGTCCACCACATATTTGGGTGTGTGTGAACTTCAACAATATCTCACTTTTATGGTTGTGTGTTGGGTGTCATGTTGTGTACTAACTGGCCAACTGCTTCGTGTCTGCCACAACAGGGATTATACTGTGCCTGCAGGGATTGCATGGGATACTTTGCAGACAGTTCTCAACATACTTTCATAATGACCTAACACTGTAGTACCGTATAGTGTACTGGTTCAGTAATTTCACTGTGGTGGACAGTATCCTGGGCTTTAGTCCTACGACTGCTTGACATCTTCATAGTGAGCACAACAGACTGTGTAGGGGCCAGTTGTGCACATATGACCATGTTGCATTATGTTCAGATATGGACTACCTACACCAGGCTCGTCCAACATTGCTAGTGTATTCCACAACATGGGTGGACATTGGCAAACACTAGCGATGTTCCCTAGGCCATTTCTGATGCTAGTCACAGGATGTGTTTGTCCTTCGACACACATTGTAACTGGAGTTTGCCATGACATATGTCATGGTTAGTATACTGTGCCTCCGTCTACCTCTGACATAACAGTGATACCCAGGGTTAGCCTACCATCTCCAATCCACTCATCAGGATTCCTCTTGAGGGGTGTCGATATGTGACTCTCTGGCTGACCTGTACCAGGGGTTTACTGAAGAGTGGGGGTGCCTTCTGTGTTATGGATCATTCTGTACAGCTTGTCCTATGTATGTCAGTGCTGGGGTTCAGGTCTCTCATGTGCATAGCTCACTGCCATTCAGATTGTACAAGGTGCAGCATGTTCATTGATTCCAGGTTGGACATCGCTTCATACATCAGGCACAGCTTGCCTGTAGCTGGGCAGTATGGCGGTGTGTGGGGCTGCAGTTTGTTTACTCAGGCAACACATGGCATCTGTTCATGCTCTTTGCTACTCCTGGTGGGGTACTGCTGTGGACTTTACAGTTGATGGGGTGTCTGCTGCGGTATATCCCACAGGGGCTATTGTAGTCAATTGTGACGCTGATGGAGGATGACTGCAGAGCCACAGTGAGTTCCCCTTATCTACATCTGCCAACCTTCATGTTTGGGTGGGTATATAGTATATGTTTCTGCGAACACTACAGCCACATGTTTGTCCAGTGCAGGATATCTATCACCTTTTGTACCCAGGTCTCACATTACATGTTAGGTACGTCATGGGTTAACACCTGTGTGGTAATTTGTGGGCACTTACTGTATATCCACGGTGGTTGTCTATACACAGTTCTGCAATTAGCTTGCTGACATGGCTATGGCTACAGTTGTCTGTTTGTAGGTGGCCCTTTTGTGGGTTGCTTGTGTCAACTGGGGGTCAGATATGGTGGGCTGTTTGTACTCCTCTGCATACATGTTCAGTCACAGTCCTTCCATGTTGGCCTATACCTATGGGACATATATACAGAACGGGTGGGGGCAAGACCAGGCCTTGTGGGATGCCACTCATATCTGCTTTGTAGTCTGACATGGATGTGGCATGTCTGACCATGTCAGTTCTGTCCTTGGTCTGGTTTGCAACCCCTCTACTGACATAGGGGTATATATTTAAGCTGGTGAACATATCCATACTGAACTCGTACGGTATTGTCTAGAAGCATGTGCATGGTCCAGCTACGCTGTGTGGACCACATTGCCCTCATCAATGACCTTAATGACTGCTTCAAATGGGTCAAACATGTTTAGGGGCAGGATCTGCAGTTACGACAGCCACACTGTGTAGGGTCCAGTATCAGTAGGTCCACAATAGCCTTCTGTCTGCGGTACATACTGATCCTTTCCATAGCTGTGCAGAACACGCTTGTCAGGATCCTGGGGTGGTAGTTTGCAGTATCCATTCAGGCAACACCTTTGTTGTGATGGACCACTGTTGTTGTACACTGCTCTTTGGGTACATATCCTGTGGTAAGGCTGACATTGGGCAGTAGTGTGATTTGGCATTCCATTATTCTTGGAGTCCATGTTGGCCTCAGCCCAGGACACCATCACATACCTTTGCTACTGTGTGTTCTGCTTTGCAGATGATGGCTGTTACCTCAGCATCTGCACTGTCAGGGGACCATCAGTCTGCTGGGATAGGTATTTTGCACTCTGGGGAGGGGGTGTTTGCACTGCACCTGACAGGTTGTATGTTAGCAATATGTGTGTGTGTTTGGTATGTTGTTTGTAATATCTGTGTGATTCGGAGCATATCTGTGGATGCCCAACATGGTTCCTACCATCAGTTGGGTAAGCCTTGTGATTATCCTTAGTGTCCTGTACGTTTTGTATCTTAATAAGTTCATGGGTTCATACTAGGCTATACACCCTAGGCCATTAGTAAGCCTAGCCAGAGTGTGTGTGTCTTTCGCCACCCCTTGCTATGTTCTATTATGGCCATTTATGAATTTCTACACTGTGCCTCTGTCTGGTCGTGACACAGTGAGGACCCCCAGTATACATGTACGATCATCCATCCACTTGGCAATATTCCTGTTGAGGGGTGTCAGTGAGGGGCTCTGCCTAACATGGATTGGGATCCTGTTTCTGGGTGTGGGGAGCCTCTGGGTTATGTATCTGTCCCTCCAGCACATCTTATTTCATTATGTGTTGAGGCTGACATCTGTCACTCTCACAGCTCCAATGGCTTTGATTTCCTGTGGTGGAGCATGTCCATTACTCCTGTGTTGGACATGGCCTTGTACAACAGACATACAATGCCTCTGTGTAGGCAGTCTGTGACTGCATTCAGCTGGGGTGTCTACAGCCAGGCAGCATATGACATATATTTCACACCCTTTATCCTGTTGGTGGGGTAACTATGAGGTCTTCCGAACCGCTGCAGGTGTCACGTACGGTACATCCCATATGAGTCGTTGTACTAGATTATGGGTCTGATAAGGGAACAGTACAGCGGCACAGTGACCTCTGTTGATGTAGATGTGAATCCTTTCATGATACGGTGTCCAATATCGACAATCTTCCTAGCCACATTGGCATTGAGAGTGTCACATGACAGACTACTGTCATAGGTTCATAGGTTCATACTAGGCTATCTGCCCTAGGGCATTTATAAGCCTAGCCAGAATGTGTTTGGCTTTCACCACCCATTTAAAATTTATTTTGCTATGCCCTTTTTCGAGGTTAGTATACTGTGCCTCTGTCAAACAGTGACACAGAAGTGATACCCGGGGTAAACCTACGATCTCCCATCCACTCATCAAGATTCCTCTTGAAGAGAGTCAATGAGGGACTCTGCCTAACCTGGACTGGGATTTTATTCCAGAGTGAAGGGAGCCTCTGGGTTATGAATCTGTCCCTCCAGCATGTCCTATTTATTTCAGTGCTGAGGTTCAAGTCTCTCGAGCGCGTAGCTTGATGGGATTTGGATTTTCTGAGGTGCAGCATGTCCATTAATTCCGGGTTGGACATGGCTTTATATGTCAGGCACAGATCGCCTCTGAACAGGCGGTATGCCACTGAGTAGAGCTGGAGTTTCTTTAACCGGGCAGCATATGGCATCTGTTTGAGCCCTTTGATCCTCTTGGTGAGGTACTTTTGAGGTCTTTCCAGTTGCTGCAGGTGTCTGGTAAGGTACATCCCAAAAGGGGCATTGTACTCAATTATGGGCCTGATGAGGGAGGAGTAAAGAGGTACGATGATGTCCCCTGATCTAGATGTGAATCCCTTCATGATTAGGTGGGCTATATAAAATGTTTTTCTAACCACTTTGGCCACGTGGTTGTCAAATGAGAGATTGCTATCAACTTGGGTCCCCAGGTCCCTAATTACTTCTTCTGTACTTAATGGATTACCACCTATGTGGTAATTTGTGGGCACTTTGTTTTTGCCAAAGGGGATGACTATACACTTTTTGGCATTTAGCTTGAGGCCATGGCTCTGGCACCAGTTGTCTGTTTCTATGAGGCCCTTTTGGAGGATGCTTGTGTTGACTGGAGAGTCGATTATGGCACCCAGTTTGCAGTCATCTGCGAACTTGGTCAGCCACAGTCCTTCCGTGTTGGCCTGTACCTCCGAGAAATATATACCGAACAAGAGAGGTCCCAGGACTGAGTCTTGTGGGACACCACTTGTAACTGGTTTGGAGTCTGACATGGCTCCAGCAATTCTAACCATGTGGGTTCTGTCCTTGAGCCAGTTTGCAATCCATCTAGTGACATAGGGGTTTATATTTAAGCTGGTGAGCTTATCTATAATGCCCGAGTGGGGTATTGTATCGAAGGCTTTTGCGAGGTCCAGGTAGGCTGTGTGGACCACCTTCCCCTCGTCAATGGCCTTGGTGACTGTTTCAAAGAAATCAACCAAGTTTAAGAGGCAGGATCTGCCCTTAACAAAGCCGAACTGGGTATGATCCAGTGTTTTTAGGTCCCCAATATCTTTATTTATGATGTCCATGATGATCCTTTCCATAGCTTTGCAGACCAAGCTAGTCAGGCTTATGGGGCGATAGTTTCCAGGATCCGTTGAGGCATCACCTTTATGGAGAGGGACCACTGTTGCTGTATGCCACTCTTTGGGCACATATCCTGTAGTAAGGCTGAGATTGAACAGTAGTTTTATGTTTGGGTTTAGCTCTTCTTGGAGTTCATGTAGGACGCAGCCCGGGACACCATCTGGTCCAACTGATGCTGTGTTTTTTGCTTTGGAGAGGGCGGCTCTTACCTGAGCATCTGAGATGTCAGGGGGGCAGCACTCTGCTGGGATAGATATTTGCCCTATTGGTGGGGGGGTTGCGCTGAACCTGTCAGCTAGGATGTTGGCAATGTCTGTGGGTTCGGTGTATTTTTTGTCATTTTGGACTAATTCTGAGCATATCTGGGAATTACCACCCAGGTTTCTAACATAACTAAAGAAAGCCTTGTGATTATCCTTAGTGTCCTGTGCAATTTTTCTCTCGAAGCTGGCCTTAGATAATTTTATGTGTGCCCGTAGTTTTTTGCTAATACTGATCAGTGATGCCTTCCCTTTTTGGGATTTTGCTCTATCATTTAGTAGCTTCCTCCTTCTATTGTATAGTTTGTTTATGGCTGGGGTCCACCAGACAGGACGTCTGCCTTTGGAGGATTGGGTCTTGGTTTTATTTGGGATCGCATGATCCATGCATTCCTGAAGGTGTTCATAGAATGCGTTTATAAAGGATTCTGTGGTCTGGGCCGTATTTTCCACAGGCCCGGGGGCTTTGAAGGATTCCACCTCAGTTATGAGGAGTGTGAAATTTGCTTTAGAGAAGTTTTTCACTGTGGTTTTCTGGGCAGGGGGTGGGGTCGGGATGTGAATATCCAGTGAGATTAGTTTATGGTCTGATCTTACCAGTGAGGGATACACTTCTGGTCTGGAGCATAGAGTCCCCATGTTGGTGATGATCAGGTCCAGTATATTTTCCCCTCTTGTGGGAGTGATAACAAGTTGTTCCATAGCATTTGAGTTTATAAATTCTAGGAACCTTTGGGCTAGGGTGTTGGAGCTAGAGTAATGCTCCCAGTCTATGTTTGGGTAGTTGAAGTCGCCCAATATAATGGTGTTTGGAGAGACCTTCATATTTTCCAGTGTTCTCAGGAAGGCCGAGTGGGGTTCCTGGGTTTGGGAGGGTGGTCTGTAGCAGGCTATAAACTGGAAGGCCGTTTTACCCACTGTTAGTTGCACATGGATAGTCTCTGATGCTTCGTGCTTTGCCACCAACCTGGAGGTGTGGGTATCTTTGATGAATATCGATACTCCCCCTCCTTTTGTGGTTCGGTCCAAGTTTTGGGGCTGAAAAGCATGGTATGAGGTATAACCTGGTAGTGCTGGGGTGCTCTCGGGAGCCCTGAACTAGGTTTCTGTTACTGCACAGATATCGATGTTCTCCATGCTAAGGAGAGTTTCGAGTGCGTGCATCTTGAGGTTTAGACTTCTGGCGTTGAGTAGCATTACTCTTAGTTTCTTATCCCTTGTGATACCTATGGAGGTGGGTTTGTCTTTTGAGCCTTGCCTAAAAAAAAGGCACTATGGGGTAGCAAGAGCCTTTGCCAATATCCGAAAGCCCAGGGGTGACAGGTGCAAGCCATCCCTAGTGAAGCATCGTGGCTTGTCGAGCATATCATCCCAAGCTGACAGGCATTGGATCCCCTTTGAATGACACCAGTACTTAAGCCAATTGTTGAAATTGATCATCTTGTCTTCATATTGTGGCATCATTCTTGGTGAGGGTAAGATGCTACTCAAGGTCAGGGTCATACCGGCCTGGGCTACATGCTCAGAGAGCTCCTTCATGTCTCTTTTCATGTAGTCCAGGGAGGTACGTCTCAGGTCATTCACACCAGCATGGACAATGACTGAGTCATATTTGTACTTGCCTTGGAGTGACCTGAGTGCTTGTGTTATGTGGTGGATCCTAGCGCCAGACAGGCTGCTCACCGTGACCCTCTCCTTGTTCAGCCTGGTGAGCGGGACGTCAGTGTGCCTGACGATAGAGTCACCTATTACAAGTGTATCAGGTGTGTTGTTTAGTCTTAAGGGCTGTGACTGTTTGGCACACTGGCTTTGTGAGATATGTGTTGCACGTGTTTTGTTTTGGGGTAGCGGCTGCTTGGGTGTCTGCTTTGGAGGTCTCTGCTGCTTCGGCAGATCTTTATTTAGAGCCTCCGAGTATGTTTTTGTGTGATTATGTGTTTGGTTTGCTGTCGTGATAGGTCTATGTGAGACTGGAATTGTAGTAAGTGTGGTTTCCTTCTCCTCCTGACTGGTTATGCCAGTACTGAGTTGAGAGAGCTTAGCCTCCAGTTTGGCTATATGGTTGCATCTCTCACATGTGTTGGAATTTGTTGGGAGGAGGAGAGGGTTGTCCCTGTACATGAGGCAGTTGTAACATTGCCTCAAGATTCCCAGATTCACCAGCTGGACCGGAGAGGAGATTGACAACTGACCTTTGGACATGCTAGAATAATATTGGGGAATTCCTTAATAATTGAAAACCAGGGCCAGTGGGGAGTGAGGGTGTAGTGCTTTTAATTTTTAGTGCTGACTTATATAATTGCTTTAGTGAGCAAGTGCCAGGTAACTTAAGTGCAATGTGTTACAGGTAACTTAAATGCAAAAACGACAAACAGTAACTTTCTTTAAAGTGAAACAAGGAAATAAGTACAGTAAGCAATGCAGATATCACTAGTGATCCACAGAAGTGCTGAGAAGCCGCGTATTAGGTGGAATTAGCGTTCCAGGAAATAACAAGCAAACAAGCAACAAGCATATAAACAAAGCTAGATTCAGCAGGCCTGGATCTAGTCTATGCTATAGCAAACAAGGTGTACCAATTTCAGTAAGATACAGTTCAAATATTCAGGCACTATAAACCTTTAACCAGAAATTCCCAGCTCAGAAGTGCAGAGTCCAGCCTCTTCTCCCACAAGAGTGCAGACCACAAACCTTCTTAATGTAAAATAACTGGCCTGAAGCCCAAGTGCTTAAACCAGAACTAATACACTTTAAGAATAACAGACACTGGGCTCTCAATCAGCAGTTCCCAACTTAGAAGGATGAAAGCTACTTGTCCTGCCACCACAGTGCATGCCACAAACCTTCCTAATGTAAAACAACTGGTCTGAAGCCCAAGTGCTTAATCCAAAAGACTTAGAATGATAGCTACACTTTAATCAAGTTACTACCAAGCAGTAATAAATACAATTGAATACTTTAGAGAATGCCTGGATTAGTGCTCAAGTTACACAAACAAAGCTAGATCCAGCAGGCCCGAATCCAGTCTATGCCACAGCAAACAAGGCGCACCAACTTCAGTAAGAAGCAATTCAGATATGCATGCACTATAAGCCTTCAACCAGAAATTCTCAGCTCAGAAGGGCAGAGTCCAGCCTCTCCTCCCACAAGAGTGCAGACCACGAACCCTCTTAATGTAAAATAACTGGCCTGAAAGCCCAAGTGCTTAAACCAGAATTAATACACTTTTAGAATAACAGACACTGAGCCCTCAATCAGCAGTTCCCAACCTAGAAGGATGTAAGCTACCTGTTCTGCCACTACAGTGCAGACCACAAACCCTCTCAGTGCAAAACAACTGGTCCGAAGCCCAAGTGTTTAAACCAAAAGGCTTAGAATGAGTTACACCAAGCAGTAATAAATACAATTGAGTACTTTTAAGATGATGCAAAAGTTAAAAAAGTAGGTAGAAACACAAGTACAGTAAAAGCAGATGAAATTTTTTTTTTTTTTTTTTTTTTTTTTCTGAACATGTGCTGAGATCAAAGAAACAGATTTGAGTGCTGAAACTATAAAACTGGCTAGTTATAAGAAAAAAAAACTAAGCTAGAAGGCTTCCCTCCAACACAGAAGGTCCCTAGGTCCCTGATTACTCCTTGCATACATAATGGTTTGCCACCTATGTGGTAATTTGTGTGTACCTTGTCTGGTATTTGGTGGGACATTCATACTGTCCAGTGTCTTCAGGATGTCTGGGTGGAGTTCTTGTGTGTGAGAGTGTGGTCTGTCGCATGCTACAGACTGTACAGCAGTTTGGACTACACTTAGGTGCACATGGGTGGTCTCCACTGCTTTGTGCATTGTCAGTTACCTGGTCATATGGGTGTCTGTGCTGCATATGGATACTCCCCCTCCTTTGATGTTTTGGTGCAGGTGTTGGGGCCATAACACATGATATGTGGTATAACCTAGTAGTGCTGGTGTGCTATCACTAGGCTTGCAGCAGGCTTCTGTCACTACACAGACATCGATCTTCTCCATAATGGGAAGTGCCTCAGGGGCATGCATATTGCAGTTTACACATCTGGCATTGGTCAGTATTACCCTTATGTTTCCTACCACTTATGTTTTCTAGGGTGGTGGGTAGTCTTTTTGGCCTTGCCTACATACGGCTCTATGGAGGCGGCAAAGGCCTTATCCAGTATCCAGACGCACAGGGGTAACAGGTGCAAGCCATCCCTGGAACAGCAGCATGGCTTGTCATGCTTGACATCTCAAGCAGACAGACATTAGACCCTCTTGGACTGACAGTTGTAACTGTGCCAGCTCTTAAACATGAGCATTCTGTTTTTGTACTGTGGCATCATACTTGGTGAGGGTTGGATGCTGCACACAGCCAGTGTCATACCGGCATGGGGTACATACTCAGAGGGATCATCCATGTCTCTTTTCATGTTGACCAGGGAGGTACATCTCAGGTAATTCACACCAGCATGGACATTGAGTGCATCATATTTCTGCTTGCTTTGGGGTGACCTGCGTACTTGTGTTATGTGGCATTTTGTGGCAGCCTACAGGCAGCTTACTCTACCCTTTCCCTTGTTCAGTCTGGTGAGTGGGACAGCAGTGTGTCTGCCTATACAGACACCTATTACAACTGTATCAGGCATGTTGTTTCTCCTTCTGGCCTGTGACTGTTTGGCACACCAGCTTTGCGTACTATTCGTGGCATGTGCTATGTTTGAAGGTTGTGGTTGCTTGTGATCTGCTTTGGAGGCTTCTGTTGGTGTGGTGTGTTTGTAATTAAGGCCTCCGGGTATATTTGTCTGTGTTTATGTGTTTGGTTTACAGTTGTGGTAGGTCTATGTGGGACTGGGTTTGTGGTGTATGTGGTTACCTTCTCCTCCTGACTAGTTTTGACAGTACTGAGTTGGTGGAGCTCAACCTCTGGTTTGGATACATGGTTGCATCTATCACATATATTTGCATTTATTGGGGGGTGTTGTGGTTGTCTGTGTACTTGGGACTGGTGTCACATTGCCTCTGGATTCACAGATTCTACTTGTTGTGGCTGGACTTAGTGGATTGTATGTGTGGACATATGTTATTGCCATACTACTGGTCAGTGATTACTTCCCTTTTTATATTTGCTCTATCATGTGGTAGCTTCCTCATTCTCTTGCATGGTTTGGTAATGGCTGGAGTCCAGCATGCCAGATGCCTGCGTGTATGGCATTGTGTGTTGTTGTTATTTGTGATTGCATACTCCAAGCATTCCTGGCTGTGTTCATGGAATGCCTGTATAACATGTTCTGTGGTGTGTCCCATATTCTGCACTTGCACAGGGCCTTTCGTGGATTCAACATCAGTTTGGAGGGCTGCAACCTATGCTTTACACATGTTTTTCACTGTGGTATTCTGGCCAGGGACTGGGGTCAGGATGTGTATATCCAGTGTGATTACTCTATGGTCTGGTCTTACCGGTGAGGGGTACACTTCTCATCTTGCCATCCAGTACACATGTTGCTGATTATCACATCCAGTATGCTTACCCTCTTGTGGGAGTGGTACATTGTTCCTGGGCATTTTGGTTTATGGATTCTGGGAACTTTTCTCCTACTGTGTTGGTGCTAGTATAATGCTCCCGGTGTATGTCTGGGTATTTTCAGTCAAGCAATATAATGTGGTTTGGGGGGCTTGATATATTCATGTATTCCAACATAGGCCAGGTGCAGTTCCTGGTATTAGGACAGTAGTCTGCAGCAGGCTATATACTGGGAGGCGGTTTTAGCCATTGGTATTTGACCATGGCTAATCCATGCTGCTTCTTGTTGTGGTACCAACATGGGGGTGTGGTTATCCTGGACATTTATTGCTAGTCACCCTCCTTTTGTAGCTTGTTCCATGTTTTGCGGCTGTACAGCACAGTATGAGGTGTGACCTGGTAGTGTTAGGTTGCTGATGTGAGCCTTGACCCAGTTCTCTATTACAGGACTGGTATCTACATTCTCCATACTGTGTGCATTTACACTGCACACATCTTGCTGTTTAGACTTCTGGCATTGGGTAACATTACATCTAGGTTCCTATCCCTTGTGGAACCTATGAAGGTGGGTTTGTGTTTTCAGACTTACCTATTCAGGGCATGCTGTGTGTACTGACAGCCTTTGCCAGTATCCATGGGGCATGGCATGATAGGTGCACGCCACCTCTAGCAGGTGGTGCATCATGTCATGCTCCGCATGTCTTCCCAGCCTGAAACACATTGGCTCCCCTTTGACTAACTGCATTACTTCAGCCAGTTATTGCACTTGATCATCCCATCGTCATTTTGTGGCTTCATGCTTGGTGAGGGTGGATGCTAGTCAGGGTGCTCAGGTGTGCATATAGTAAATGGTGTTACATTACTTAACACATGGCATTCATGCCTCAGGTGGTGCTGCAGGGCTGCCTCTGTCGGATGCGCATATTACACTTCCCTGTACATGTTTGTGAGCAGGTCATGTCATTTTAGGCATCCATGTTATTATTTGAGTGAGTCAGAGGGGATATCATTCCCAGGGTTCCTACTGAGCCAGTGTATGTGCTATGCGTTGCCTCTTTGCCAAGGCCAGGGCATACTGGGCACGCCTCCTTCTGCCTACTGGGGCAGGCTCAGGTTGTTCCTCCTCCGAGTCACGCTCTGCCTGTGATGGCCTTGGCAATGGTGGGAGGCTGTTTGTCCCGGCCCTATGCTGGTCCTGCTGCAGCTGTTTTCGCAGGATCATATTATGTAGCATAGCACATACCATGACAATTTGGGTACATGTAGTTGGTGTGTACTGCAAGGCTCCACCAGATGTGTCCAGACACCAGAACCGTGACTTGAGCAGCCCAAACACACGCTCTATTACATTACGTGTTTGTGCGTGTGCCTCATTATGGCGTTCCTGTTCAGGTGTGTGTGCGTTTCTGATGGGTGTCATCAGCCACGGCTCCAGTGCATAACCTGCATCCCCCACTAAGTGTCCGTGTGGAATGTCCCCATTGGCAAATGTCTGGTACAGCTGCGTCAAATGCCAGATGTGGGAATCGTGGTAACTCCCAGGGCAGCCAGCACACACATTCATTATTATGCCCTGGGCATCACACATGACCTGGCAGTTGATGGAGGGGAAGCCCTTGTGGTTAATGTAGGCCCTACCCCGCTCACCGGCTGGTGCTTTGATGCATATGTGCGTGCAGTCTATTACACCCACTACCTCAGGGTATTCCGCTATTTGCTGGAAGAGACGCATATTGCCGGCCAATACCTCACGGGCATTGGGGAAATATACATGATCACTGACATGTGCTGACATGGCATCCAGGAACTGGTGCAGTACCCTGGAGGCTGATGCCTGTGATATCCCCATCATATCGCCAGTTGGTCTCTGGAAGGTACCTGTTGCTAGTATTCTTAGGCCAACACATACCTTGGTTTCCACTGGGATGGGTTCCCCTCTGTTGGTTCTGTGTGTGAGGCATGGCCTGCACAGCTCAACAATTTGCTGCAGGAGCTCTCTGTCCAATCTATAGCGCTCTACTATCTCCAGCTCATGTAACCCATGGTAGGTGACCCTGGGCCTGTACACTCTTCTCCTTCTCCTCACTGTGGGTTGTCTGGCACCATCTGCATTGTCACCACCCTCAGCAAGTCGCCTATGTCTCATTATGATAGCTATGGCAGCCCCTAACATTTCTGCTCTGAGTGAAGCTTTTTCAGTTTTCACTTCTATTAGCTTACTCTTGTCTTGCAGTGTCTCTTAGAAGAAACATCCTGCACTACTGTTTGCAGAGTTTTAAGTGCTGGGCTGGGCTACTATTCTGCCTGTGTAATTGCCTGCTTCTAATTGTTTTCATCTGCTAGCTTCAGCAGTTATCCCTGCTAGCTTCCTATTAATTCTGTTGCTTCCTTTTTCCTTTCTGTTTCTTCAGGGGGGAGCAACGTGCATACCATCAGAAACACGCTCACAGTGGCTTACACACGCGCACACGTGCTTACACGGTTCAGAATCTACTTATTCGGGTTAAAACGTGCGTACACCCGTGCAAACACTGTTACACGTCTGCCAACAGCCTCCAACATACTCAGCCTGCCCTACACACGCGCACACCAGTGCAAACAGTGTTAAACATCTCCCAACACCCTCCCACATGCTCAGTCTGCCTTACACGCGTGCACACTGCCCTACTCGCGCTTCATGGCGCGCACACGTGCGCATGCACGCCCAGCAAGAAACTTTGGTGTAAGTAACAGTGTACACCTTCCATTTCTTGACTTTCCCTGACTTATCTAGTGGCACACCTCTTTCCATGATCTGTGTCTGTCATCTGTCATGTTACACTGACCTCCAATGAACTGCATTTCTTTCTACCATTCCCCCCTGTGATGTCACCTATCTCCTACTCTATTCCTCCCCCTTATGTATCTCTTACACTACTCAGACTGTGCTCATTTGCTATGTGACTGTGAGATTCAGTATCCTAACCCTCATTTACATGAGATTGCCTACTAATGCTTAGTTACATGTCTTAGACTCAGCTTCCCCCCTTAGCAACCACTACACGGTGGCCATGTTGATTTTGGTCTGCTGGTCCCTGCATTGTCATTCCATGTATTGCATGAAACCCACATTTGTGGGTTTATAACCTTCTTTTTTATGTTTTTATACAGCGCAGCCCGTTTGCGCGGGGCTGCGCTGGGTTTAAACATCGTCAAAATTATAGTTTTAATATTTTTGCATCGGGTTATCTTGCCAATGGCCACATATTTGGCCATTGGCATGCTGCCTGAGTCATATGCACCCTTTTTTTGGAGCTGACATGGCTCCGTTGTGGAATTTGCAGAAACGTACTCAGTTGTCAACTGAATACATTTCTGCAGCTAAAACGTCTCTTACACAGACTGGTTTCTGCTTCGTGGATCGCTAATATACCTCATTTGCATACCTTTCGGCTGCAAGTGAGGTATTTAGCATTCCATGCCCATTCCGTGTAAGAGACATTTTAGTTGGTCTCTTACACAGAGTTTAGGGCTGTTCCTGGATCGCGAGGCTTGCATGGAGTGTTGCACATCTCTTACACTCTGTGCAAGCCTTCGTGAATCCTGCCCTTTCACTTTTATCCCCAAAGAGTATAAACAATGCACTCCTATTCTATATCCATGATACTGGGTTTTATTTAAAAAGGAGCAGGTGTCAACTTATAACTTATCAATAGTTTACTCAGTGAAAGGCACGTCATCAAATTTCTGTTACAGAGAGTCTTATATATCAACAGTGCTAGCTTCACTGAAATTGTGCAGTCATAGAGTAAGGGAACCCATTCTCTATGACTGTACTTCTTGGAGTTAATATGCATAAGATTCACAGGTGTGAGTGATGCAACTCAACACATGGGATTGCAGGAGGCAAACCCTCTGCAGAAACACCTTACTTTTATTTTTTTTTATTATCTTTCTGACTGTGCATATCTAGTAATTGTGCAGTGATTTTTGCAGGAGTGACCCTAGGTCAACTGGTGCCCTAGGTGTGTAAGGCAGAGTAAGCATGTAGGAGCCCGTTTAAAGATCTGTAAACCTGTTTGCGCTGGTGTGCACACGTTTTAACCCGAATAAGCAGATCCTAGTCCGTGTAAGCATGTGTGCGCGCGTGGTAGCCACTGTGAGCGTGTTTTTGCTGGTATGCGCGCTGCTCCCCCCTGAGGAAACAGAGAGGAAAAGGAAGCAGGAGAACTAGTAGGAAACTAGCAGGGAATACCTGTAGAGGTAGCAGGTGAAAACAATTAGAAGCAGGCAATTACACAGGCAGAATACAAGCCCAGCCCAGCACTTAAAACACTGCAAACAGCATTGCAGTATGTTTCTCTCAAGAGATACTGCAAGACAGGAGTAAGCTAGTAGAAGTGAAAACTGAAAAAGCTGCACTCAGACCAAACATGCTAGGGGCTGCCATAGCTGTCATAAGGAGACATAGGAGACTTGCTGAGGGTGGTGACAATGGAAATGCTGCCAGACAACCCACAGTGAGGAGACGGAGAAGAGTGTACAGGCCCAGGGTCACCTACCAGGGGTTACATGAGCTGGAGATAGTGGAGCACTATAGAGTGGACAGAGACCTCCTGCAGCAAATTGTCGAGCTGTGCAGGCCACGCCTCACACACAGAACCAACAGAGGGGAACCCATCCCAGTGGAAACCAAGGTATGTGTTGGCCTAAGAATACTAGCAACAGGTACCTTCCAGAGACCAACTGGTGATATGATGGGGATATCACAGGCATCAGCCTCCAGGGTACTGCACCAGTTCCTGGATGCCATGTCAGCACATGTCTGTGATCATGTATATTTCCCCAATGCCCGTGAGGTATTGGCCAGCAATATGCATCTCTTCCAGCAAATAGCGGAATACCCTGAGGTAGTGGGTGCAATAGACTGCAAGCTCATATGCATCAAAGCACCAGCCAGTGAGCGGGGTAGGGCCTACATTAACCGCAAGGGCTTCCCCTCCATCAACTGCCAGGTTGTGTGTGATGCCCAGGGCATAATAATGAATGTGTGTGCTGGCTGCCCTGGGAGCTACCATGATTCCCATATCTGGCATTTGACGCAGATGTACCAGAAATTTGCCAATGGGGATATCCCACATGGACACCTAGTGGGGGATGCAGGTTATGCACTGGAGCCGTGGCTGATAACACCCATCAGAAACGCACACACACCTGAACAGGAACGCCATAATGAGGCACACGCACAAACACGTAATGTAATAGAGCGTGTGTTTGGGCTGCTCAAGTCACGGTTCCGGTGTCTGGACACATCTGGTGGAGCCTTGCAGTACTCACCAACTACATGTACCCAAATTGTCATGGTATGTGCTATGCTACATAATATGATCCTGCGAAAACAGCTGCAGCAGGACCAGCATAGGGCTGGGCCAAACAGCCCCCCACCATTGCCAAGGCCATCACAGGCAGAGCGTGACTCGGAGGAGGAACAACCTGAGCCTGCCCCAGTAGGCAGAAGGAGGCGTGCCCAGTATGCCCTGGCCTTGGCAAAGAGGCAACACATAGCACATACACTGGCTCAGTAGGAACCCTGGGAATGATACCCCTCTCTGACTCACTCATATAGTAACAGGGATGCCTAAAATTACATAACCTGCTCTCAAACATGTACAAGGAGTGTAGTATGTGCATCCGACAGAGGCAGCCCTGCAGCACCACCTGAGGCATGATTGCCATGTGTTAAGCAATGTAACACCATCTAGTATATGCATACATGAAGACCCAGCCTAACATCTCACCCTCACCAAGCATGATGCCACACTATGAAGACAACAAGATCAAGTACAATAATTGGCTGAGGTATTGCTGTTAGCAAGGGGGAACACATGGCTGACAGCCTGGGATGACATGCCGAGCAAGACATGATGCCCCACCTGCTAGGGATCGCATGCACTCAGCACACCTGGCTGTGTAGATACTGGCAAAGGCTCCTGTCACCCCCACTGTGCCTGGAATAGGTAAGTCTGGAAACACAAACCCACCAACATAGGTAGCACAAGGGATAATAACCTGGACGTAATGCTACCCAATGCCAGAAGTCTAACCTGCAAGGTGCATACAGACCAAACCCACCACAGCATGGAGAATGGTAATATGTAACAGAAACCTGGGCAAGGCCCAGAAGAGCACCCTAATACTACCAGGTTATGCCTCATACCATGCTCTACAGCTCCAAAACATGGAACACACGACAATAGGAGTGTGGCTACCAGTAATTATCAAGAATAACCACACCCCCAGGTTGTTACCACAGCAAGAAGCAGCATGGACTATCCACGGGCGAGTAACACTGTCTCAAACTGTGTACCTGTTTGAAGCCTGCTACAGACCCCACACACAAACCCAGGTACCCCAGCCAGCCGTCCTGAAGACATGTCAGAGTATGAATGTCCCAACAAATACCAAACAAGACACACACAAAGTATGACATAGGTGGCAATCCATTATGTATGGAAGAAGTAGTCATGGACCTAGGGACACAAGTGGACGGTAACCTGTCATGTAACACACACATTGCCAAGGTGGCCAGGAAGACCTGCTATATTGCCAGCCTTAATATGAAAGGATGCACATGTAGAGCTACAGAGGTCACTGTGCCCCCATACCCTTCCCTTATCAGGCCCATACGTGACAACTATGCCCCAGTCCGCATGTACCTTACCTTACACATGCAGCAGTCAGAAAGACCCCAAATGTACCCCACCAACAGGATAAAGGGTCCAAACATTGGACATCTGCAGCCTGGCTGTAGAAACCACAGCCCAATTCAGAAGCATACTGCACAGTCAGAGGTGATGTATGCCTGATGTACAAGGCCATGCCCAATCCAGAATGAATGGACATGCTCCACTGCAGAAACCCCAAATCCAGCAGACACACCACAGTGAGATACCTGAACCTCTACACATAGATTAATAGGATGTGCTGGAGGGACAGATCCATAACCCAGAGGCTCAGGACACTCTGGAACAGAATCCCAGTCCATGATAGGCTGAGCTCCACACACAAACTCAAAAAGAGAAATCCGTTGAAGTGCATGGGAGATAGCAGGTGTACACTGGGGGCCATCCCTGTGTCACATCTGGGAAAGTAAACCCTACATGGGCATGATATGCACATTGCAAGGGGTGTTGAGACCCACACACAGTCTGTCCATGCTCAAACGAGGCCAGGGCAGATAGCCTAGTATGAACCAATGATGATACAAATTGTGCATGACACAAAGGATTATTACACAGCTGTCCTACCTGATGGTAGGAACCATGGTGGTAATCCACAGATATGCTCTGCAGCACTCTAATATCACAAACAATACACCAAACCCACACACATTGCCAACATCCTACCTAACAGATTCTTTGCAAACTCCCCACCAGCACCTAACTGCCAAATATCTATCCCAGGAGAGTGCTGGCCCCCCGACATTGCAGATGCTGAGGTAACAGCCAGCATCCACAAAGCACAGCACACAGCATCAATGGTACCAGATGGTGTCCTGGGTTGTGTCCAACAAGTACTGTAAGAAGAATGGAACAGCAAATAGGATTACTGTGCACTATCAGTCCTACCACAGAATATGTACTCAAAGAGCGGTGTACAGCAACAGAGGTCCCACACCACAAAGGTGGTGCCTGAGTGGATACTGCAAACTATCACCCCTCAACCCCGAATATCTAGGTTGGCAAAGTAATGTAGAGGATGATCATGGATCCCATGAATAGCGAGATTGGGTACCTACAGACATTGGACCCTACCCAGTGTGGCTGTCATAGGGCAGATCCTGACCCGTACACATGTCTGACTCATGTGAAACATGCACCAAGCCCAGTGATGAGGGGAATATCGATCACACAGCCTATCTGGACCTTGCTAAACCCTTCCATACAATACCCTAGTTGGCGGTACAGATAAGCTCAACAGGCCTAACTATAAACCCCTATGCAAGTAGATGGGTTGCAAACCAGCTCAAGGACAGAACTGACCTGGCAGACATGCTGTAGCCATGGCAGACTGCAAACCAGGTACAACTGGCATCCCACAAGGCATGGTCCTGGGAACCCTCTTGTATGCTATATATGTCACATAGGTACAGGCCAACATGGAAGGACTCTGTCTGAACATGTTTGCAGAGGACGACAAACTGGCCACCATATCGGACCCTCCAGCTGACACAAGCAACCTACAAAAGGCACACATAGAAACACACAAGTGGTGCCACAGCCATGTCAACAAGCTAAATGCAGAATAGGGTATAGTCAACCCCTGTGGAAACACAGTACATGGCCAAAAATTACCACATAGGTGTTAACCCAGTAAGTACATCAGGAGCAATAAGAGACCTGGGGACACAAGGTGACACATATCCTACATGTGACAACCATGTGTCTGTAGTGGTTACAGAAACATACCATATACCCACCTAATCATGAAGGTAAGCACAGCTTGGTTAGGGTAGGTCAATGTGCCTCTCCAGTCATCCATCAGCAGCCTCACAATTGTGTACAATGGCCCTTCAGGGATGTACCATAGCAGACACCTGCAGCAACTGGAATGACCACACAAATACCCCACCAGGAGGATCGCAGAGCTGTAACAGATGCCATGTGTCGCCTGAGTAAAGTAACTGCAGCTCCACACAGTGCCATACTGCCTGGCTGGAGGTGAACTGTGCCTGATGTATAGAGCCATGACCAACCTGGTATCAATGGACATTTGGCACCATGTAAACATTGAATGCTGGTGACCTATGCAGCTGACAGGCCTGAACCCCAGCACAGACATAAACAGGACATGCTGTACTGATTGGTCCACAACCCAGAAGCTCACTCCACTCATGACTAAACTCCCACTACAGGATATCCAGGGAGTCCCTCAGTGACTGTCATCCAGAGGAATCATGATGACTGGATGGGAGATGGCAGGTGTACCCTGGATATCACCTGTATGTCATGGGTAGACAGAGGCACAGCACACTAACCGTGACATATGTCAAGGCAAACACCAGTAAATGTGTGTTGAAGGACAAACACTCTCTGACTAGCATTATAAATGGACTAGGGCACATGGCCATTGTTTGTCACTGTCCACACAAGTTGTGGAATACATTAACAATGTCGGACAATCATGTACTAAGCTGTCCATATCTGAACAAAATGCAACATGGTCATATCTGCACAACTGGCCCTCAACCAGTCTGGTGTGCTCACTATAAACATTACAAGCAGTGATAGGACTGAAACCGATTATACTGTCCACCACAGTGAAAGTTTTGCACCAGTACACTATACAACAATACAACTGTTTGGTCAGCAGGAAAGGATGATGACAACTGTATGCAAACTAGCCCATGGCGACCCTGCAGGCACAGCATAATGCCTGTTAGGTTCAGACACACAGCAGTTGGGCAGTAAGAACAAAACCTGATGTCCAACACTCAACTGTACATGTGATATATAGATGGCGTCCACACACAAACAGAAATGTGGTGGTCCACAGATCCAAACATAAGGAAAGGTCACACTGGGCATGCTTGCACACTTAGATAAATGAGATGTGGCAGTCAAGAAGCCATACAAACTGTGAACTGGGCATGCTCACAAACTTAGGCCATGTCACAGTTCAGCAGTTGCACACACATATCTGGCATTTTTATGTGTTAACACAGGAACCTCCCACAATACAGACAACTGCCCAGTGCACACAGTGAAGTTACAACAGAGACATAAGTAAAGTACTGGATCCCACTCATATGCAAACATCTCCCACAGTACACACGTTGTTTGTAGAGATAGGGAAGGCTATGGCAATAAAGACCCACAAACAGTATATGAGCAACAGATACATGCATCTGACAGTTAAACATATGGCCGTAGAGTGCAATACCTGACCGTTGTCCCTAGGGAATACAGAAGGCTATCCACAGTGTATTTGGCATCTGCCTCCACAGTACAGTAGTCCACTGTGCCTGTGCAAAGTTAATGCATAGATATCCTCTCCCCCTTACTGATGGATAGTAACAGATGTACATACCTCTTCATCCATAATGATGTCAGCACACTATACATATGTCAGGAGAAGACATTATACCCAGTAATGTGAATAGCGTGCTCCGCTACTGTGTCTCTAACACGTGTCATAACATAGTTAGGTAGGGGTTTGAATCCTGCAAGTGCGCAGTGTGTATGTGACTGTGTATGGGGGGTAGTGTGTGCATGTCCATGTGTATGAAAAATGTCCCTTTTGGCAACCTTTACTACACAACACATGCTGCATATTCCACTGTCTAAACACTGATGATGTCAGCACCCTATAAGTACAGCAGGAGAAAGCAATCCCCCCAATAATACAAATAGCGAGCTCTGCTAATGTGTTTCTCACTAGTGTCATAACATAGGTAGGGATTTGAATCCTGCAAGTGCCCAGTGTGTGTGTGACTGTGTATGGGGGAGTAGTGTGTGCAATTCCATGTGTATGAGAAATGTCCCTTTTGGCAACTTTTGCTACACAACACATGCTGCATATTCCACTGTCTAAACACTGATGATGTCAGCACCCTATAAGTACAGCAGGAGAAAGCAACCCCCACAGTAATGCAAATAGTACACTCAGCTAATGTGTCTTTCACTAGTGTTATAACATAGTTAAGTAGGGGTTTAAATCCTGCAACTGCCCAGTGTGTGTGTGACTGTGTATGGGAGAGTAGTCTGTGCAATTCCATGTGTATGAAAAATGTCCCTTTTGGCAACTTTTACTACACAACACATGCTGCATATTCCACTGTCTAAACACTGATGATGTCAGCACCCTATAAGTACAGCAGGAGAAAGCAATCCTCCCAGTAATGCAAATAGTGTGCTCAGCTAATGCGTCTCTCACTAGTGTCATAACATAGTTAGGTAGGGATTTGAATCCTGCAAGTGCCCAGTGTGTGTGTGACTGTGTATGGGGGAGTAGTGTGTGCTATTCCATGTGTATGAGAAATGTCCCTTTTGGCAACTTTTACTACACAACACATGCTGCATATTCCACTGTCTAAACACTGATGATGTCAGCACCCTATAAGTACAGCAGGAGAAAACAATCCCCCCAGTAATGCAAATAGCGCACTCAGCTAATGTATCTCTTACTAGTGTCATAACATAGTTAGGTAGGGGTTTGAATCCTGCAAGTGCCCAGTGTGTGTGTGACTGTATTTGGGGGAGTAGTGTGTGCAATTCTACGTGTATGAGAGATGCCCCTTTTGGCAACTTTTACTACACAACACATGCTACATATTCCACTGTCTAAACACTGATGATGTCAGCACCCTATAAGTACAGCAGGAGAAAATAATCCCCAGTAATGCAAATAGCATGCTCAGCTAATGCGTTTCTCATTAGTGTCATAACATAGTTAGGTAGAAGTTAGAATCCTGCAAGTGCCTAGTGTGTGTGTGACTGTGTATGGGGGAGTAGTGTGTGTAATTCCATGAGTATGAGAAATGTCCCTTTTGGCAATTAGTACTACACAAAACATGCTGCATATTCCACTGTCTAAACACTGATAATGTCAGCACCCTATAAGTACAGCAGGAGAAAGCAATCCCCCCAGTAATGCAAATAGCGTGCTCTGCTAATGCGACTCTCACAAGTGATCTAACATAGTTAGGTAGGGGCTTGTATCCTACAAATGCCATGTGTAATTTTGTCACACAGTTTCTCCATGTGTGTGGGGTGTTGTTTCCAATATTGCACAACATACATTATATCAGTAATGTCAATGCACACATGATGTATGTGTGCCACCTACACATATGTACCTGTGAACTGCAAGAGTTCCCATGTCCGAAGCCTGCCTCATGTGAATACATGGAATATGCATCAGACAACTGTATGACTGGGGTGTTCTGTGCAGGGGCTGCATGTGGTATGTGACTATACAGTGTGGGTTGTAGATGGTGTCATCCCACCAGCGAGGGATACATGATTGGTCTGGAGCATATAGTCCACATGTTGGTGATGAAAGGTGCAGCATGTTGTCACCACTTGTGGGAGTGGTAACAAGTTGTTCCATAGCAATGCAGGGAATGAATGATAAGACACCTTCAGATAGGGTCTTGCAGCTAGAATAATGCTCACACTGTATGTTTGGGTAGTTGCAGTACAACCATATAATGGTGTGTGTAGAGACTGTCATATTCCCAGTGTTGTCAGGAAGGCCAAGTGGGTTTTCTGGGTATGGGAGTGTGGTGTGTGCCAGGCTATGAACCTGAAGGCAGTCTAACCCACTGTGTGTTGCACATGGAGAGGCTCTGATGCTTTGTGCAGTGCCACCAACCTGGGGGTGTGTGTATCTGAGGTGCCTTTGGATGCATCCCCCCTGTTCTGTTTTGGTGCATGTGTAGGGGATGACAAGCATGGTATCAGGAATGACCTGGCACTGATGGTGTGCACCTGGGAGCCTTGTACCAGGAGTCTGTTACTGCACGGATATTGCTGTACCCCATGCTAAGGACAGTTTCTACTGCATGCATCTTGAGGTTTACACTGCTGCTGTTGAGTAGCATTGCTATTAGTGTCCCATCCCGTGTGCTACCTGTGTAGGTGGCTATGTAATGTCAGCCTTGCATACAAAGGCAGTATGTGTGTAGCAACAGCCTCTGCCAATATACAACAGCCCATGGGTGACAGGTGCAAGCTGTCCCAAGCAAAGCAATGTGGCATGTCCAGCATGTAATCCCACACTGACAGGCATTGGATCCCCTTTGGATGTCACTGAAAGATACGTTAAGTGCAGAAACCGATGATCCTGTCTACATATTGTGGCAGCATTCATGGTGAGGGTGAGATGCTACCCAAAGCCAGGGTCATACCAGCCTGTGCCACAACCTCAGAGAGCCCCTCCATGTCCCCTAACATGTAGTCCAGGGAGGTGCATCAGAGGTCATACACACTGGCACAGACAATGACTGAGTCATACTGCTACATGCCTTGGAGTGACTGCTTTGCTTGTGTTATGTGTGGATCATAGTGCCCGACGGGCAGCTCAGCGTGACCGTCACCTTGTTCAGCCTGGGAGCAGGACCACCATGTACGTGTCAATAGAGGTACCTCATACAACCATAGCAGGTGTGTTGTCTAGCCGTATGGCCTGACACTGTTTGACAGACAGGCTTTGTGAGCTATGTGTCGCATGTGCTCTGCTCTGGCGTAATGTTTGCTTGTGTGTCTGCTTTGCAGGTGTCAGCTGCTCAGGCAGGATGCTATTCTGAGAGCCCAATAATGTACCTGTGTGTGTCTGTGTTTGGATTGTGGCCGTGGCAGGTCTATGGGAGACTAGTACTGTATTCACTGTAGTATCCCACTCCACCTGACAGGGAATGCCAGTGCTGTGTAAACAGAGCTTAGCCCCCAGTTTGGCTATGTGGTTGCATCTCTCACATGTGTTGTACATGTATGGGAAGGGGAGAGGGTTGTCTGTGTACATGAGGCAGCTGTAACATTGCCACATGACTCACAGATTCACCAACTGGACCTGAGAGTAGATCGACAGGTGACCTTTGCACATGCTACCATAGCATTGTGACTCCCATACTAAGTAACAACACATAGGGCCAATGGGGAACAAGGTATTTAAGGTGACTATGTGAGGGTGTAGTGCTCCTGAATTGTTAGTGCTGGCATATATGAATGCTGTCTTGAGCAAATGTGAGGTACGTCATATGCAATGTGTTACAGGCAAGCTACATGCAAACAGGACAAACAGTGATGTTCTGTCAAGTGACACATGGACATCAGTACAGTAAGCAACACAGATGTCACTAGGGATCCACAGAGGCACTGTATATCTGCACCGCAGGTGGAATCAGTGTTTCAGGAACATAACAGGCAAACATGCATACAAACAAAGCTACAGTCAGCAGGCCTGTATGTAGACTATGCTACAACAAACAAGGTGTATGACTTCCAGTATGTAACAGTGCATATATGCAGGCACTCTCAACCAGTACCCAGACATTCCCAGGTCAGACGGGCTGAGTCCAGCCGCAACCCCCACAAGTGTATAGACCACGTATCTTCGTAATGTTGAATAACTGGCCTGATACCCAAGTGCTCATACCTGTAATAATGCACATGTCAAATAACAGACACTGAGCCCTCACTCAGCAGTTCCAGATGTAGTATGATGTATGCTACCTGTCCTGGCACCACAGTATCCTTGACATCTATGGACACTCTCCCTCCTGTCATAGTTAGTTCTGTGTTTTGGTGCTGTTATGCATGGTATGAGGTGTGACCTTGTAGTGCTAGTGTGCTCTTGTGAGCCCTGAACCTGTTGTGTAGTACTGCACAGATATCAACATCCTGAAACATCTGCATTGCAGAGTCGTGTGTGGACAGCATGCAACTCGCAGTTGACATGGCCATTATTGAGTATCAATATGTACATTGTTGTATCCCCTGTGCTACCTATGTAGGTGGCCATCCCTTCACAGCCTCACCAGCAGTATGCAAAGATGTGCAGACAGAACACTGTGGTAATTAGTATGGGTGCACAAAACAATACAATGACATTCATACTGTACCTGCATCAGGCATGCTGGTATATACCCACAATGCTATAATTACACTGTACTGTTGTCAACATCATGCTATTACAATACGTCTAAGTAGTCACCCTGTGCATCAGCACCATGTTAACCTGTTCCTGCACTGATCTTACAGATTGTAGGAGGTGGCACAGTTTCATCATATGCACAGGGTGTGTACCTGGTATGCCTGAGTCTGCCACTGATACAACCAATTGACATGTCTGTGTGTGTGTGTGTGTGTTGGTGAGGGACAGCAGTACAAGATGGGGCAATGTTGATGCAGTGTGTGCATGTATATGGTAGCCCTAGGTGTTATCACTGTGCGTGTGTGTATGAATGCTGTATGAATGCACACAGTCCCACCTCATGGCTGCCATATACAGGTGTTTGTGGACAGCCGCAGACTGTACCTGCCAGGACATACAGATCACTGCCTGTGGCCACGGACATGGTACCTGTGCCTGGCAGGGGTGCTACGGACCGTATCAGGTACCAATCCAGACTGGGTACTGTCATCAGAAGCAGGTGTTCATTGACTGGAGACAGGTCCCTGTTGGGACTGTCCAGCACCATGTGCACGTGGTCTCCTGGGGCGGTCCGATGACAGCACAGACCCAGCATTGCCGGGGCTACTGCTGGCACTATGTGAGCAGCCGTGGCCCTGTTGTCACGGCTGCCAGCTGCTGCTGTTGCTGGCATACAGCCACGTCGATGCCTCAACCATCCACCATTGCCCTGGCTCATGGACATATAGTTGTGGAACAGATCTAATGTGCCCCCCCAGTGTCTGTCAATGACCTCGGTGAAGTTGTGGATGGCAGCCGCAACATCACGCATACTGTCACTCATGGCTGTGCGACATGCTCTCAGCTCCCTCAGACCCTGTCTGGTGTACCGTTCCATACGTGACTATGCCTGCATTACAGCCTGAAACATATCTGGGTTTGAAAGACCTCTGTGGGCACGTCTGACAGGGGCGGTACACCCACGGATGCTCCCACGAGAACCCATGGATGTCTGCCTGTGTGGTACCGTGTCAGGGCCCTGGCCATGGCGGCAGTGTGGGGATGCATGTGCCACCGGTACCATATTACCCTGGTCAATGCCCACTGTATCCTGTCCATCACCTAGGGACATTGGTGACAAAGGATGTATTGGCAGGATGACTGTGCGCATTGATGGGGTCGACAGCTGTGTAGTATCAATTGGCTGACCAATGATGGACGCTGGCACACCTACCTGTGCCATTACACAGGTATCATCATCACTATCCACAGCAGCTGATTCAGGTTCCCTGCTGCATGACACCAGAGCAGCACCAGAACCTGTGGGAGTAAGACAGGAAACACACTTTACAATGTGTACACAATGCCACCACTGATGCACACATGCACACATTGGCACATGCACACATGCACACATGGGCACATGCACACATGCGCACATGTACACATTCACACATGCACACATGCACACATGCACACATGGGCACATGCACACATGCACACATGCACACATGGGCACATGCACACATGCACACATGCACACATGCACACATGGGCACATGCACACATGCACACACCTCAGTATATGAGATATCAACCCACAGACACAAACACACCTGCAATCAAACACATAGCACTACTGCTTTAGCCTATTATTACTATTAGTATACAGAGTAGTGAAGGTAATGGTATTACACACTAACCAGCATGGATAGGCTGCCTTGCTGTTACACCAGGGGGACCTGCGGAAAAGAGACATTTATCGTCAGTGGGCACAACTGTGCCATTGATACTGTGGGCATGTTACAGTTCAGTAGTGCAACAGTTAGCTTCCACAGGTGTACTGCAGATAATGAGGTTATCACTAATGCACAATAATTACCAAGATAACAGCTACAAATCGAGGACACACCCCACACATGCATAACCTAACAGTGTACAGAATGGTCACTATACACATGGCATGTTACCTGCACGCTCTGTGTCCTGCTGCTGTGTGGCTCCAGCCTCCATCATTACACATGTATGCTGTTGTTGTTGCTGCTGTGGAGCCACAACACTCAGGAGTAGTCCCTCCAGTCTGGTGAGGGGGGGATGTCTAGCCACCCCACCACCTGTGGCAAGCTGCTGCCTGTGGATATCTGACGCATGCTGATGGACATTTCTAATTAAATCACTGCAGTGATGGCGTACCTGCTCATATGTCCGGTTATGTGTGCCTATGTCATTTACCCGACGGACCAGGTCTTGCCACAGTGCAGCCCTCTCCTACTGGTTCTGGCTGGTGCGGGAAAAGAGTACAGCGAAATCCCGCACCAGGCTCTGGTGTATCTCCTCCTCTTCTGCAGTGGAGTAGACTGGGTTCCGCTGGTGAACCATGTCCCTGAAAAGGAGAAGGGAAATATGTCAGCAATATCTGTCAGCAGACTATAGCACACATAATACACCTTATACTTGACTGCAGTGATATAACTTAGGCACCATATATAGCATCTGTCTGTCTATTGGGGGATACATGTACATGACCAGATATCAGTGCTCATCCGACAACTGTGCAACAGTACCTGGCACACTCCATACAACAGACTAGTATACTGCAGCAGTCAACGCACTGTTTCAGGTACAATACACAACCTCACACTGGGGGTTTGAATCAAGGTACTGTATGGGGAATATTATCAGCCCATGCACTGCACACAATGCACGTTACATATTTCACTGGTACTGCACACTACTCTTACTTGCATAACCCTACCTACACCACAGTGACATACAGGGTAACACAGCACAACATATGGCAATGTAGTATGTGTTGATCGCAATACCCCACACACCTGTCTCTGGCCTCACACCAAGGACACACACTACCATGACAGACAGACAGTCATGGTGAGCAATCACACCAGTACACAACATGCACCCAGTCACTAGCACACTCATTCCACCTCACATATTCCGTATGCAATGTGTTAATGGGTGTGCATTGCGTCCTAGGTAGGTAGTGTGCTTTTGGCCCTGGGCCTACAGCAGCATACTGTTATGCTACCCTGCCCCTTGTGACACATGTGTTATGATCATACCTGCTCCTTACAAACAGTTACACAGGGTGACTCATATGACATATTACCTATCAGCATAACATTCAGCAGGGGTATGTCTGACATCTACTCATGGGGAGGCTTGCTTCTTAATTCTGTGTGGTCTACTACAGGGTATGTCATATCTGTGGGTAGGGTCCCGTACCTCCACCATGTGCTCTATACTGCAGTGACAAGGACGACAAACGTAGGTAATTTGTGTTGTGGATGTTGGAGGTGTTACCATGGTTGGGAGACAACTGTCATGGGTGTGACCGAACTATGCATATCCAGCAGTGGTAACCTCTATGTAGGTAGTCTATGTGCGCTCTGTGGTGTTTGAGTGCATTGACACAGTTACTTGCATATGTCTGTGTCCTTCACCATATCTGTAGCTGTCATGGGAGATACATACCGTGTAGGATATTGTGGGGTGTGGAGGGGTACAGTGACCTACATGTCCATAGCTGACACACCATGTCCGCTGACACATTCCATGTACAGGTATTACAGGACTAGTGTGCCACTGTGTGTATTGATGTGGAGCCTATTGTACACTTGTTGACCCTGTTCCCCCCTGACACATGCAGTGGTGGGCAGGCATGTACATATGTGGTGGTTACTGGTGTCAGTGTTTTTGAATGGGGTATGGTACTCCAGTATCCACACTGGTGTTCACTCCATGCCTGTGACACCAGGCACCTGTAGCAAGACATCTGCACACATGTGCCTCACACAGTCTATATATGTATATATATATATATATATATATATATATATATATATATATATATATATATATATATATATATATATATATATATATATGTATGTATATATATGTATTGATATATTTATATTTGTATATGGATATATATCTGTTTGTATATATATATATATATATATATATATATATATATATATATATATATATATATCATATGTATATATACATTTAGATGTGGGGAGAGAGGGGGAGAGAGTGAGAGAGAGAGAGACAGGGTGAGTGTGAGTGTGAGGGGGTGGGACAGAGAGTGAGAGATAGTCATATACAGACATATCTGTTGTCAGTCAGATCTATCTGTATATGTGTAAGTCTCTACAGATATCTATATATGTATGTGTGTATTACATATATCTGTACATACATATTCTACCAATCTCGATGTCTGTGCAGTAAGTGAGAACCTGGTTCAAGGCTCCTGAGAGCACACCAGCAGTACCAGGCTATACCCCGTATCATGCATTTTGGCCCCAGGACTCGGGACTAAACATAAAGGGGGGGGGTGTCCATATTCATGGAGGAAACACACACCTCCAGGTTAGTGGCAACACATGAAGCATCACAGACCATCCAGGTGCAGATAACCGTAGGCAAACCTGCCATACAACTGGTAGCATGTTACAGACCACCCTCCCGATCTCAGGGACCACAGTCAGCCTTCCTGTAGACATTGGAGGATATGAATGTCCCACCACACACCATCATATTGGGATAGTGCAACTACCCTAACATACACTGGGTGCATTATTCTACCCCAAACACCCTAGCCCAAAGGTTCCCGGAATTCACTATGTCAAATGCAATGGAACAGCTAGTCACCTCTCCCACAACAGGAGATAATATACTAGACCTGATCATCACAAACATGGGGACAATGTGCTATACACTGGAAGTATACCCCTCACTAGTCACATCTGACCAGAGACTAATCACCCTGGATATACATATCCCACCTCCCCCACAACACAACAGACTACAGTGGGAAACCTCTCACATGCCGACTTTACACGTCTTATAACTGTGTTGGTATCCTTAATGCCCACTGGGCCAGTGTAATCCACTTCCCACAATGCAGACACCCTCACATATGCTTCTACAAATATCTCCAAGAATGCATGGATCATGCAATCACAAATGGAACCATGACCCTCTCCACCAAGGGCAGGCGTCCTGTCTGGTGGACCCCAGCATTGAACAACTTGTATAACAACAGATGGTAGCTACTGCACGGCAGAGCATACTTCCATAGAGCTACGGCATCTCTTATCAGCAGTAGTAGAAAGATAGGTTTTGTCGTACAAACATGCAAGGCCAACAATGAGAGGGACATCGCTATGGTCACTACAGATAACCACAAGGCCTTCCTCTGCTATGTTATACACCTGGGTGGGAACCCTCAGTTGTGTTCGCAGTTAGTTCACAGTGACATACGCTACACTGAACACACAGATAATGGCAACAGTCTGGCAGACAGGTTCAGTGCAGGTTTCTACACTCCCTCACCCACACATGCGGAATTACTTATCCCAGCTGACTGTAACCTCCCTGTCATCTCAGATGTCCAGCTGGGAACCACCCTCAGCAAAGCTGTAAACACAGCAGCAATGGGACCCAAAGGTATTGCAGGTTGCATGCTACGTGAACTGCAAGAGGAGCTACACATGCACATTACATGCTATTCAGCCATAGCCTTATTACAGCATATGTACCTGGACACTGGCATACAGCAACAGTAGTCCCACTCCAGACAGGAGGCACCTCTACAGACCCTGGTAACTACCGCCCCATAAGCTTAACCAGCCTGGTCTGCAACACTATGGAAAGGATCATTATGGTGCCCATACACAGAGACATTGGGGACGTAGACACTTGATCCCACCCGGTTTGGCTTTGTAGAGGGAAGATCCTGCCTTATGAACCTGGTTGACCTTTTCAAATCAGTCACTATAGCCATTGCTGAGGGCATAGCGGTCCATACAGCCTACCTGGACTTGCCTACAGCATTCAACACAATACCGCACTCTGCCATCATAGACATGATCAACAGCTAACATGTAAATCCATATGTCACATGATGGGTTGCAAACCAGCTAATGGATAGAAACCCTATAGTCAACCTCACTGGTGCCACGTTAGACTCAGAGCCAGTCACATGTGGTGTCCCACAGGGCTCTGTCCTGGGACTGCTCATGTTCGGCATATCATTCTCAGATGTGGAAGCAGACATGGGAGGGTAGTGGCTGACAATGTTCACAGATGACTGCATACTAGGCGCCATAGGCAATACACCTGCTGACACATACATCCTACTGACAGGCCTCACAGACAACAACAACTGGTGGCGGAGTCATGGCCTGACACTGCATGCCACGTAATGTATACTCATACCCTTTTGGACGGACAAGGTACCTACATATTATCACATAGACAATAACCCACTGAGTACAGACAAAGTAATCGGAGACCTGGTGACACTGTGCAATGCTGACCTCTCATTTGACACCCACGTTGCCAAAGTGGTTGGATGGACTTCCTACCTTGCCCACCTTATCATGAAGGGATTCATATCCACATCAAAAGGGGTCATTGTACCCTTATACTCCTCCCTTATCAGGCCCATGACTGTGTACTATGCCCCATTTGGTATGTACCTCACCTGGCACTTGCAACAGCTAGGGGGACCCCATGAGTACATCACCAGGTGGATCAAGGGTCTGCAACAACTGTCATATGCTGCCAGACTAACATAACTCATGCTCTATTTCATAGCATACTGCCTACGTAGGGGTGATCTGTGCCTGATGTAGTAGGCCATGTCCAATCTGGTAGTGATGGACATGTTCCACCTCATACAATCCACATCCATCAGAAGCATGACGGCTACGGATTTAAACCTCAGCACACATATGAATAGGACATACTCTAGGGACAGATCCATCACTAAGAGGCTTCCCATACTGTGGAACAGGATCCCAGTTCATGTTAGGCAGAGACCCTCACTGACACTCTTCATGTGCATTCTTGACAAGTGGATGGGAGATCATAGGTTTACAGCAGGGGTCTTCTCTGTGTCACTACTAGACAGAGGCACAGTACACTAATGCTATTATGTAGGGGGGTCTTCAATGTGTCACTACTATACAGAGGCGCAGGTTTCTAAATCTATTCTATACACTGTCTGCAGATAGCCTAATACTAAACTATGCCACTGTGAAACTATATCTGTCTATGTATTTCTACATCCCTCTCTATCTATGTATACACATATGCATATTATATATATATATATATATATATATATATATATATATATACATACATATCTCGATATACATACGTATACACGTTTTATATATATATATATATATATATATATATATATATATATATATACACACTCCTTTTTAGGTCCACATATATATATATATACACACAGTAACGTACTGCTCAACACCCATTACTGTACCACCTACTTGTACATTGCACTACAACCTACATTGCTATGTGCACATAGCTACCATCACATACATATGTATGTGGAGCCTTCAGTGACAGTTTCAGTATGTCCACGTCCTTATGCACATCCTCATATACATAGCTACAGATCAATAACACATCTGGAGGGTTCACAGTATGCAGAGCATTATAGTAGTACTTTACATTACCTGTGTTTGTTGCAGCTGTTTGTGTAGGCTTGCAGTTGCTTGGCCTGCTGTCTGCCTCTTTGCCTTGATGTTTCAGGTTTGTTATTTCTTTCTCTTTCTTTCTTTCTTTCTTTCTTTCTTTCTTTCTTTCTTTCTTTCTTTTTATTAGTCTTTTTGGTTTTTTAGACCTATAGTCTCTGCCAGACAATTTAAAACTGAGAATATTTCAATATGGTTAGATAATGTTCTCAATCCAATAGTACAAAAATCAGAACATTATCTAAGAGATTCTTGCCACTTGCTAGAGATTTTAGGTAAATATAAAATGCCTGACAGAGACATATATTTTTGTACGCTAGATGTCACGAGTTTGTACACTTCTATTAATCAGGAAGTAGGTTTAGAGTTCATGAGAGACTATCTCACATGTCATACTGATTTTTCAGGTGAAAAAGTAAACACAATCTGTACATTAATGGAATTGGTACTCGATAATAATTTTTTCAAATTCAATAATACATTATACAAGCAAATATCAGGTGTAGCCATGGGAGCAAGAGTGGCACCGACTTTTGCGAACATAGTCATGGCCAATTGGGAAAATAGGTTCCTGAAGTTACACCCTGGTTACAACAAGGTAGAATTATACCACAGATACATAGATGATTTGCTTTTTTTGTGGTCAGGGGAACATTCTGAATTCGTAGAATTTGTATCTGACCTTAATGGCACTACAGATTTTTTATTTTTCAAAATAGGTGGTTTTGGTGAACAAATTAATTTCTTGGATTTGACACTTAACATAGATAATGTTACAAGAAAATTTAAGAGTAGAATCTACAGGAAGTCATGTTGCACCTAACACACATGAAAAAAGGTGTCATCAAGGGTCAAATGATCAGACTAAGTAGGCTTACTTCTGATGAACATATTTTTTGGAATGAGCTTACATTTCTTAGAGAATTATTTCTCCAAAGGGGTTATGACCAAAGGTGGTTAGAGGGAATAGAAAAAGAGGTTTCACTCTTAAGAAAAGGTGTTGCTCAGCCCATTTTGTCTTCTGACGACATAATAGTGGAAGCTCCAATATGTTTAAATCACAGTAATAAAAGAAAGAATCAAGAATTCAACATAGCATTTCCTCTGCCAATAGTAAATGAAATTTGGTGTATGAAGGAAATTATTGAGAAGAACTGGAGAATTATTTTAGGTAACAAGGAATTAAGTATATCTTTGGGTCATTTACCAAAGTTTACATACAAAAAGGTGACAAATATTAGACAGAAGTTAGAAACTTCTCAGAAGTCAGAAACTTATAAAGATAGATCAGTTAGTAACAAAAAAGGTACTTTTGCATGTAAGGACTGTAAACAATGTAGGTTCATGTGTAATTCGTCCTTTATCACTATAGAACATTTGGGACAAACATTCTGGGCAAATAAATATTTTAATTGCCATAGTGAAAATGTAGTCTACATGGCTACTTGTTCCACATGCAAAAATTACTATATAGGTAAAACAAAAAGAGTTTTAAAACGTAGAATTTATGAGCATGTTCTAGCTATAAAGAAAAAAGATAAAAGCAATTCTTTAGCTAGACATGCTCTTTCCTGCACAGATTTAAAGAAATTTGAATTTTTTGTTTTAGATTATGTAGAGAAAAAAATGTTTGGTGGTGACATTGACAACACATTAGAACAGAAGGAAGCATTTTGGCAGCTCCTTTTTGGGGCTGATATATATCCAGGGCTTAATGAAGTCATTAATATAAAATGTTTTTTAAAATATAGATAAATATAAGGTATGTAATAACATACCGATATATTGTATTTATTTATACATGTAGTATTTATATGTATGTATATACATTTTTATAGATATATTAATTATTTTATATAGTATTATTACTTTAAATTTATTTGACTGTGCAGATTATGACATCATTTCCTGTAATGTATCATTTAAAACATGGGTAGGTGGTTATTATTATTTTTTCTGAAGAAGTTCACATCATTAAAAGTGGATGAAAGCGCTAGCTTATTGTGCCTCAGTGTGTCTCTTGGTTGGATCCTGGTTTTTTCCATATATATATATATATATATATATATATATATATATATATATACTCCTTTTTAGGTCCACATATATATACACACAGTAACGTACTGCTGAACACCCATTACTGTACCACCTACTTGTACATTGCACTACAACCTACATTGCTATGTGCACATAGCTACCATCACATACATATGTATGTGGAGCCTTCAGTGACAGTTTCAGTATGTCCCCGTCCCTATGCACATCCTCATATGCAAAGCTACAGATCAATAACATATCTGGAGGGTTCACAGTATGTAGAGCATTATAGTAGTACTTTACATTACCTGTGTTTGTTGCAGCTGTTTGTGTAGGCTTGCAGTTGCTTGGCCTGCTGTCTGCCTCTTTGCCTTGATGTTTCAGGTTTGTTATTTCTTTCTCTTTCTTTCTTTCTTTCTTTCTTTCTTTCTTTCTTTCTTTCTTTCTTTCTTTCTTTTTTTTTTGTTTTCTCTCTCTCTCTCTCTCTCTATCTCTCTCATCCTCTCTCTCTCTACCTCCAGCGGGTGAAATGACAGTATTGCATGTGTGGACTGGGAGTACAGGATGCTTTTGTAGATATCTGCACATGTCCATGTGATGGCCTCTGCACCAGTTGTTAGCCAGCATTTACTAATTGCATGCAGCCTATTGTGTAGTGATTGCAGTTCTCACTGTGATTACAGGCCTGTGCTATAAAAAGGTCTGTTAGGTAGGCATAGCCCTTTCAGATTATCAGGGTGGGGACCATGCTGGATTGCTGTGGACACTGTTCTGTGAGTGTAAGGGTTGGTATGTCTCTCATATTTCAGGCTGTGTTGTAGACACTGCAATGCATGTTGTTCTGTAAGCTACTGTTAGTACATTTGGCAGGGTGTCAGTGGGGCACAGTTGACATTTGTTTTCACATCAGGGACATCCCTGTAACTCAGTCACAGTTGCTATGTCTGAACTCTTAACTATTCAACTATGGCTGTGTTTATCCTGCTCTGAGTATGTGTGTGGCTTGCCAGATGCTACTGTGACATTATTACCTAGTAGCTACCAACTAGCATGACTGTTTCTCAGCACACAGTACTATTTTACAAATCCACTAGATTTGACAGTAAATATACATGACATGCTTTGTGTGCTAGACTTGTATATTCCCTTTAAATTAATTCCTACTATTTTATGATATATTTCTTTCAGCACAATGTTCTTATATAGCACTCATGGCTTAAGTGGTAAGTCATGCAGACTAGTGTTTCCAAGGTCCTGGGTTCGAGACTGAAGGAGGTATTTTATTTTGCTGCTGAGAAACCTACAGGCCTTGTCATTCAGAGTGACTAAGGCACTTTTAAGCAGTTGTAAGCAGGTTAGCGCTGGTTTGCGTGGAAGTCATGCATGCGCACTGCTGCTTAGCTTCACACACACCCGCTTACTACTGCTTAAAAGTGCTTACTCTCGCGCACACCCACACTATTTTCTTTGAAAGAAAAGAAAATGGGGAGATAGGAAAGTGGTGAAAAAGGGGTCACAAAGAGGGTAGGACAGTAGGGAAACAAGCTCGGGTTTTGCAGGAGGGATGTAGGTAAGGCCCATAGCTGCCCATTTCTTCATCAGCAACAGCTGTGCATATGTTTGTAATTTGGTGTGACATTTGAAACCTTCCACCCCTGAGAGAGGTGTAAGGACAACAATAATACTTGTTGTACAGCCAATTGTAATTGCCAGTTTACATGTCCAGCAGACATGTGTGCAAAATGGGCAGCTATGTATGGGCGTAATTTTTTGTGGGTACAGAGTGCCCTTTTTTTTCAGGTGAGAGTGGTATGTCAGGTACAGGAAGTCGGTATAGCTGGGGGGGTAGGTTGGGGAGGTTAACAGACAAGACAAACAAGACGCATACAGGGGCGGTGTATGACACATGTGGGGGGGGGTTACACAATTGATGGGGACGGATGTTTGGATATCTTGAGCCCATGAGCCCACAGATGGCAACAGTGGAACTGAGATCCCCACCCATGGGCAGTTGCCTCTGTGCCTTCACTGCCCAGGATGGGGCTGTGCTGGGGGCTGTGTAGGCCAGGCAGCAGGCATGCCTGTGAGTTGTGCCACCCGTGTCTCAAGCTGGCGTAAGGGCCCAAGCACAGTGTGCCGGATCTCCCTATGCACCACAGTCCGGACACTACAGAGGGTGAGTGGATGTTCTCCTCCGGCCACGCTTGCAGAGGGGGGGACGAGCCCCCATCCCCTGCAGCGCTTCCACCTGCAGGTGGCACAGGGCCACCAGAGGAGGGGCCGGCCTGGGCACTACTGCCAGGTGCACTCGCCAGCTGAGGTGGGGGAAGTGGGTCCGCTGGAACCCGCCTTCCCTGTCGTCCTATGTTTTGCATTATGTTATGACAGTTTGGGTTAGTAACGTACAATACCATTCACAATTAGTTGTAACAGCATGCATTAGTATTCCCATTAACCAAACACCCATAAATTCAAGCCATTGAACAGCAAGCATAACACATGCATAATTTGAACAGCAATACACAATCCAACAACATGCAGGGCTGATTGATGGCAACAGGCCATCAGGTTTGGATGTATGAACAGGGCAGATGCATCAACATACATGCAAATATGTATGAACCAACAGGACAAATGTCCAGGGGTGTTAATTGTGATTGCACATACCCATTTCACGTGGAATGGATTATTTGTGGTTATAGGGTAGGGTGAAGAAATATTTAATTAACAACTTCAAATACCAATACATATTCTGTACATTTCTACTAGCTGCAGATATATACACACTACAGTTCTGCCTACAGTTTCCTATGTGATAACTACTTCAGGTTGGTGATAGGAATGTTACTGCTACATCAATATACATTTCATATTTATTCATACACATTCATATCTGGCTCTGTTCAGCTACATCATCCTGCTACATTTGCTTTATATAGCTATAGACAACTGTGAATGTTTGGTATTTCAGACAACCATACTATCTGCATATTGCAGACTGAGAGCAACATATCCAGATTTTGGGACACACATTCCAGCTGCAGTACTGTTTTCAACACATGTTGCTGTTTGGTTCTGCCTGTCACATTCATTTCATTCTGTACTGACTGCAGTATGCTTTATTCAGGAGTTATTACTACTTTATTGGTGGATTCATACCTCTTTCTCACACTCTCTCACTTGTTTTATTTTTACAATTCAGGATGGTACTTAATTCTAGGCTTTATTGACATGTTTTACCTTTAGTTATAACAATCCTTTCCAACAGTCTCACTTATGTCGTGTTTCTGAATTTCAACAGGGATATATTTCACACATGTGTTTTACTCAGCTTCTGCAGCTGTACTTTTCAGTCTGCTGCAGGTTATGTACTATTATATTACAGGTGGGACATCTTTATTTCAGACTTGTTTCATTTTTATGTTTGGATTACAGGCTGCATCACTCTTTTGTAATCAAGCAATACTTGCAAACCCTCTTACACTGTTACTTGCACATTTTATTAATTAGTGACTACACTGCACTCTTTTGCTAACTGTCATACTTATATATTTATTTACAGTTACAGGGAGAGAATTACTGACCTGCCTGGTGGCGCAACCGCACCAGCCTATCGCCATAGGCTCGACGGTTCGCAGAATGGACACCTGCAGCTGTAATATAAATAAAGAAATATTGGAATACACATCTCCATAATATCAGCTGGGTTAATTTCTTACATAGGTAATTACATGTAACTTACTCAGTAGTGGGGCATTGGGCATTTGCCGGGCCTCCTGGATCCAACGGTTCAGTTGGTCCTGCTTCCGTCTCTTCAGGTCCGCATGGTGGTGACGGACCTGCTCACCAGTCCTTGGTATTCCTGTGGCACTGGTGAGATCATGTTCCAACCGGTCCCACGCCTCAGCCCTATATGCTCCCCACAGGACCTGGCCCTGCATGAGTTGGGCCTCATGATTGTGGACAAGGAGCCAAACCATATATTTGGACTCCTCAATGCCCCACCTCTGTTCTCGGAAGCAACTACCCTCTCCTACATCTGACATCCTGGCTGCAAGTCTGTTCTACAATCGGTTATGCTGTGTATTCCCGTCTATGGGGCTTATATATGCCGTTTTTCCTGCACTTATCTGTGATTGGCCATTTTGGAATTGTATTAGCTTTACAAAACCTGCTTTGTCATGCTCCTCTTTCTATTCATTCCTATATATATGCTATTACTGCATTTCTAAGTGCAACTGTCATGGCTTAGTGGTTCAGTACTTTGACTATGGTGCATGGTATCCTGGGTTCAAACCTGGCCATTGCTTTTTATATTTTATGATTGTCTACACAGGCTAGGAGGTGTGTCTGTGTAAAGGCAGTTTTGATACAGCTTGCTCAATGTTGCCCGTCCGTTAGCTTGTTGGCGCGGTGCGCAGCTCTGCGCAAATGGATCACGCTGGTTTACACGTGGTTTGGCAGTCAGCACGCATATTACACTCAAGTCAGCTATGGGCACACAGTTTCAGCATGTTAAAATGCTGCTCAACCCCGGGCACTCATTTTACACCTATTAAACCACTGCTCACCTATGGGCACTCATTTTACACCTGTTGTAACACTGCTCACCTACGGGCACTCATTTTAAACCTGTTAAAACACTGCTCACCTACAGGCAGATATACTCAACTTGTTAGACTGTACCTCAGCTATAGGCACATCTGACATTTTTTTTTTTTTTATTATCTCACATTTCTTCAAAATACATGGCCCATTTCATTACATTTTACATAAAATATAATTTTATATGTGTACATATATGTCAGGGACTTGTTCCGTGCTTATTTCACTAAAAACTAAAAATTGGTGTTGTGGGGGCTCGAACCATGACTGCCTCCTCTTCAGCCGACGTCTCTACCGCTACGCTATTGTTTCTTGGTTTACTTTGCATATTTAGTTCTTATATGCTTTTCCACTGACTTCTAACTGTGGCTAAGCACCGGGCACGCCAGCATAAGCAGCGCACTCACGGGCAAACATCTTTACAACTTATAAAAAAATATATAAGATGTTCATTTATACATTTTATGTTCATAGTCTGTGGGGGCATATGTTATGTTGTGTTTATTCACATTTCCACGGACTCTGTCGTGGGCGTTTACTTTCGGGACTTTTACTCTTCTGGGGGCGTGTCCGTTTGCAGGGCTCACCCTATGGACACACCCCCTACTGTCTTACACAGACCGTGTTAGCCTTAGGTGTGATTCAGCATGCCCTCATGCATATGCATGACATGCTGACGTCACACCGTTTAACTGCAGCCTCCGTGTAAGCCTTGTAACTCTTACACGGAGGCTTTGTGAATCCTGCCCATTGTACTCAACGTAACTTAAAAGTTGGAGACTATATAATGGTAAAGCAATTAAAATTTATAAAATTAATCTCAATCCCCACTTTACCACTGAGCCTTACTTTGTAACTATAATTCGATGTCTGCCACTTGGAATATGGGTATTAGATAAACATCAAAGTTCACTTAAAAAAATAATAATAGTAATGTCAGCCATTAAAAATCAGTTAAACTGTTAACGATTATTCAGTATGTCCAGCAAAGTAAGAAACTGACCTTATTACCTTAGAAACTTTATTTGCTATAAGAAGTAAGAGTTCAAACTGTCGAACAGACATGTGTAATTTAAAATATCTGTTATATCGTATTTTAATCAAAATGCTTGACCGATTTCTTGCAGTTGTTTACACATAAATGGCAATACTAGTCTGACTGGAAAATGCTGCCATCCTTCTATTGCTATAAAGTTGCATCCAACTCCAATAAAACCCTATAAATAGACATCTTCATTCACAGAGTTAGCTTACTAACCAAGTAGAGAATATAATTAAATTGCCAGGCCTTTCCTCTGTAACACACACACACACACACACACACACACACACACACACACACACACACACACACATGTTAGTTTCCTTACTTCAGTCTCTGCCTTCTATACATGCATTCAGTCTGCTCCGCAGGTCTGATCTATAGTGACACACACCTTCCAATTCCCGACATAAATAATAATCCATGTAACCCATACAGCAACCGTTTGTTCCTAAATAATAATCCATGTACAGCAACCGTTTGTTGCCATTCCCGCTCACATTTGAGTTTCCAGGCCAGCCGGAAATGCATGAGCTCCTTGACCTCAATTCCAACAGGCTGGTAGCCCTGATGGAGCTGACATCATCATGCATGTGATGACGTCAGCTCTAACAGCGCGAAAATTTAAAAAACAAGAGAAAATCGGAAATTAAGGGGTGCCACTCGGGAATCATGGCACCCCTTCATTTGAACCCCAAAACTCAGTAAAAACTGAGTAATTTGGCATGGTTGGGAGGTATGAATACAGCAAGTGACACTCAAAAGTTTAACAATTTTATACAAATATTACTCCATGAATATTTACAGTCAGATATTTCTTAGACTGATCACCTAAGACAAATAATTAGTAAGGATGGTGCATTTCAAAGTCTTAAAATAAATGCATCACTGCCAACAATGTGAAAAGGTCACCTACTCAGGGTATGGAGTACATCTTTAAAGGATTTATTTGGTTAACAGTTACATTTTAATCTTCATACAGGAAGTACATAATAGATCATGTTTCAATGCAAGTATCATAGGAACAGCTCTTTCTTACTCTTTCACAAGTTACAATTTTTCTTTTACTACATTATCCAAAGCTGCAAAATATGCACAGACAAGGCTCCAGGTTCTCCAACAACTTTAATACGAACAGACACATGGGCTTTCACGGGATGCTTCTTCAGGTGTATATCACGTTCATTCAAAACACCCTTCTTATACACTTCAAATAAAGTCATATGACCTTTTCAAAATATATTAAAGGTATATATCTCATAAGCACATAAGCTTCTTTTCAAAAACATTTGAAAACATTCATAATACATAATAAAAAACATTCACAATATATAATAATAAAACAAAAGCAACAATATTCAATAGTGGAAAATATAAAATAAAACTATAATAATATTATAGAATAAAACTACTAACATTAATAACCACAGGCCTCTACCTACGTAGTGGTCTGGTTTTTTAAGATAGATCTCATGGGCACATGGTCATTTAGTCCATGCCCTGTATTTGCCTAAGTATCTACTCTGTCTCTAAACTTTCAGTTCGTCCCCTTATATCCCTTCCTCTTGGGTTATCAAAACATCTACCTATAACCTGAAATTTAAAATGATGCCTATCAATCGTCTCACGGACGTGTTTAGCTAATGCATTAAAACTACTTCTTTTCTTAATGTGATAAACATGCTCCCTGTTTCTATCATTTAATTGTCTGTCTGTCTTGCCAACATAAAATTTATGGCAGAGCTGACACATGGTCAGGTATACAACATGTTCACTATCACACGTAGCAGTGATCCTAAAATTAAAAACATCTCCTGTATCTGGATGTTTAAATTCTGTCTCATCCGTCAGATATACACACATCTGACATTTCCCACAGGGCTTAGTTCCCTCTTGGCCTACCATATAATTGCCATCTCTCATGTGCCAAAGTCATCTTTTCAGAGACTTTTTATTTTTAAATGTAAATTGAGGTGTCCTCTCCAAGAACTTGCTCATCTGTCTATCATTTGTCAAGATATTCCAATGTCTATTTATAACATTAGTGTACAATCTCACATTCCTTGAATAACTAAAACACATTCTCAATTTACTTGGATGTTCAGAGCTTCTAGTCTGGTGTGTTATTCCAGCCTCCATCTTTTCCGAGAAATATGGCTTGGCTTTATTATTCCTAAGTCTCTTCACACTATCAATACTCTTATTCACTAGGTGTTCATCATACCCCTTGGGCAAGAGTTCTATACCCGCTGTTTCTACCTGCTCACTGAAATCATCCTCTTTTGCATTCAACCTAGAAGCTCTTAAAAGTTGATTCTGTGCAACATTTTAAAAAATATAATTCGGATGCATGCTTGCATGGCTGAGCAAACTATTACTGTGGCATTCTTTTCTAAAAATTCTGGTACTCAATTCTTTATTGTCATCTTTAAAGATAGTAACATCTAGAAAGTTGACTTCAGAAAGAGACCAATGTAATGTAAACTTTAGAAAACACATGGAGGTGTTAATATATTCCATAAACCCCATTAGCTGCTCCGGTGACCCATTTCCATATAAGGAACAGGTCATCCACGAACCGTCGGTAAAACAAAATGTTTCTTCCATATGGGCTTCCAGTTAAACTCTCTACTTCCCAATGATGTATTACTGCATTGGCATAACTATTAGCGCATGATGTACCCATCGCAACCCCATTGCATTGCCAGTAAACCTTATCTCTGAACATAAACATATTATTCTCTAGTACTAGTTGTACTAATGCCTCCATCAAACCAATCTTGTTGGTACTACAACTTGTATGCTCTGTCACTTTACTCACTCTCCTAATGCCCTCATCATTCGGTATAACCGTGAAGAGTGATACCACATCAAGTGTGGTAATATATAGTGTTCTGGTAGGCATACCGTCCTAGTATGTTAATAAAGTTCTCTAAGGAAATGTTCAGTGTCCCTTAGGCTATATTCAGTTTTATCAATCAGCAAGCGGAGAATTTTATCAAGAAATATGGATACAGATTCTGTGCATCAATTCCTCCCTGCCACAATTGGCCTCATTGGGGGGGTTCTCCAGGCCTTTATATAGCTTGGGTAGCCCTTGGATCATAGGCATTGTAGGGTTAGACATAATAAAGTATTTCAAAAGATTCTCATCAATGAAACCCATATATAAAAGTTCATATAAACCATTAGACACATTTTCTAGCATTTGCTTTACCTGTATAGATGAAATAATTTTATAAAAGCTCTCATCCTTCAGCATGTCAAGCATAGCATTGTCATATACAAGCCTATCCATAACCACAGTTTGACCCCCCCCCCATCTGCAGGTCTAATCATGATGGAAGGGTTGTTTTGTAAAGTCAACATTGCATCAAATTCATCTTTAGTTAAATTATATTTTTATTTCTATGTTCTACATTTCTCTTTGAATGATATATTTTATACACATCATCTATACAAACTTGTTCGAAAGCTTGTATTAATGCATTCTGTTTAGGAATAAATAAGCTAGGTTTTCTAAAACAAAAATCCTCACTTTCAACATTATTCTCAAATATCACCTTCAACATTAAGTTTCTAGTGGACATTTTTATATCACATCAGTAACACTACATCATTTCATAGTTCATCTGTACAATATTTTAACACAGTATCAGGTGGTTGCAAAATCATCACCGGCCTACATGAATATCATTCACACCTTATTGCGACAGTGCTTTCATTATCAGTTTTAAAGGTCATATGTTTCCCTTCAGTTTTAGTTTTACCACAAAATTGTTAGCTTTCTGAATATTCAGACCATGTACTCTGGTAAAGGAAATGTGTGCTCAGTGTACTGTTTTTGTCATATATTATGTGAACAGTAAATACCAGGCTTCCAGTCAGGTCTTTTAGTGCACACTTTCTTAACTTTTTTTTACTTGTACAAACTATTTCTATGTGTTTAATTATTTGTTGTAAGAATGATAATTTTTCTTAGTAATACGTACAATCTGCTACCATGTGCTGTTTTTCAAAACCACTTCAAACATTACATTAGCTTTTGTTTCATTAGTATTTTTGAGCACACACCATTTACACTTTTACTTTTCTACTCCATATGGGGCCCTGCATTGTGTCTTATTCATAACCCTTATGCATTTTTGTTTTCCTCATTGTTAAAGCAATTTTAAGGGCATTTTCCAAAGTTATATCAGCCTCTGACATCCCCCTTTGTATGTGATCATAATGCATTTCTCTTACAAACGTCTCTCTAAGTATTTGTTACAAATGTCTCCTCATGATTGCATTGCTGGGACAATTTTCTTAATCCACTCATGAAGCTTATCTCATCCAATTATTCTTGGACTTAGTTGGCTAGACTTTTCAATGTTATTTGGGACTGCAAGCCTAGAATATAAATATAAGCCTATAAACCTACATCCTCAGCCACAAATTCAGTAAGCTTACTTGTATGAGGTTCAGGCTTATATTTTTTAAACTAGTTCATTTGTTTTTTGTTTCAAATAATTTTACTGTGCTTCTCAGTTGCACACATTTTTCACTGCCTTTCTCAGCACTCAGGAGATTTGTAATGGTGCCGGCCATTTGTGCAGCTCAATCATGTGTTTTCCCAGGTATCAGCAACTGTGAAATCACGTACTCCAATTCTTTCCTGCATTTTTCTAGCTCCCACCCTGACCATCAGAAAAAATCAGTTTTTAAGGGACAACTTGTCTGAGCTGCCAGAATGATTTCTAATTATGATGAATTTCTGGTAGAATGCCAGTTTCTAAAGGACATGTTTATAAAACATGATTACCCACATTTACTGTTGGAGGGTATTCTAACAGAAGTAACCTCTAAAAGGTTTGCTGGTCATTTCAAGACTATTCTAAATGATTCTTGGCTGAATGGGGTGGATCTTATGGATACAGCTCATGAACATTTCAGTGGACCAAACTCTAACCTAATTACTGATTTTGCATCTGCTTTTATTACTCCTTTCTGTAATGAGGTTTACTTGATCACGCGCATTTTGTGTAAAATTTGGGATTTGATAATAGCCGATGAGAATGTGAGGAATAACTTACCTAGTAAACCCATGGTCATCTACTGAAGGGGAAAGAATTTTAAATCAATGTTGGAAGCTAAAAGGATTAACAATTCTAGAATAAAAGGTATGTTTAAATGTGAACCATGCCCTTACTGCAAATTTGTTAACACAGGCCTTTCTTTCACTGTCAGGGATATAAGATTTTCCTGCAATGGGAGATTCAATTGTAATTCAAAGAGTATTATTTATTTGACCAAGTGTAAAGCATGCCCTGTCTTCAATATAGGAAATACAGGCAGGAGACTTAGGGACAGAGTGTATGAGCACACATACGCCATTAAAAACAAGAAAGTTGAAAATGTCCTTGCCAAGTATATAATACATTTTCCAGACCATAACTTTAATTTTAAGGTTATAGATCAGGTGACTGATAGTATAAGAGGTGGCCCTATCTCTTTATGGTTGGAAAGATGTGAGCTCCTGTGGCAACTAAGATGTGATGCCTTTAAGTATCCGGGCACCAATGATATGTGCTCTATAGCATGTATATTGAAACTCAGGAGCCTTATCAGATTGGGAGCCACTTCATTGACGCAGTACATCTTACAAATATTGCTAGTTTCTAACTTTGTAAACATTTTTTATGATGCATGTTCAGCATCATGGACTATTCATATGTATCTGTTCTTTGAGATTATTTTACATTTGTATTTATAGTCTCTTATTTATATTTTTATATATGTATTTCATACTTTTATTCATATAAGCATTATAAAATAATGCTTTTTTTGTTCTTGGTATTGGATATGTATGTTTATAGTTAATTAACTCAATTAATCATGTGATTCTAACTAGGTGGGTTATTTCTTGGGAGGATGTATTTAAATGAAATGTTCTTCTGTGATTTTACTTTTGTCTGAGGAAGTACAGGTACTATCCTGTATGAAAGCGCTTACATTATTGTGTTGGATTAAATATCAGATTTATTCTGGGTGCTATCTTGTCCAGTGCCATTTTTTGTTCTTTTTCCATAGAAAGAGCAAATAGGCACATTGTCTGCAGGACAGGGAGCCATTGGGCTGATTGTGTATATAAAAAATAAGTAAATATATTTTGTTTTGTTTTTTTTGTTTTTTTTTTTTGTTTGTTCTTGTTTTTTTTTTTTTCTCATCAGATCTGCAGCAAGGGTGGGATGAAAGTCCATAGCAAGGGTTGGGATAAAGGTGACAGCTGCCTAAGGTGTAAATTGTAAGGAAACATGATTACTGCTGCAGAAAAGGTACAGGTAGCTTCCTGCAAGCAGTGGACGCAGTCATTTGAATGATGTCATGCACTGCTTACAAGAATTGATTGACTCCTTTTTCTCAATGCAGATCACATGCTCTAGCAACTTGTACCTGGTGTGTTTAGCCTGCTAAAAGGGTATGCAATTGGCAGGGCATGTAAAATTTGCCTGTCTGTCCCTGACTACAGTCTTATTTTCTATACTGCTTGTAGTCTTGCTAGTCAAGGACACATCAGCAATTGTTACACTGTGTTGAATGAACCTTTTTATGTGTGTGTATGTGTGCACGTGTGCGAGCGCACGTGTGTGTGTCTGCATATGCGTGTGTGTGTGTGTGTCTAGCAAAGAGATATTATGAAGAAACATAATAGCCTTTTCTCTGTTAAAGAGCTGAAGACTTCTGACAAACTTTTCCTTAGATTTTCTTGGTTGAGAAAGAGGCACAAGATGGGAGCTTTGCTAAGGGTGATAACTGACCTTGATACAGCTCTCTCTCTGGTTTCCATTATGTTGCTGAGATATGGTTGCTTACTCACGCAGGCATTTTTTTATTTCATTAATAAATGGTTAAAGAAAAAAACATACATGTCATACAATAATACATATGCAGAAAATAGTGCAAGAATACAAACAAAGCTGTGCTGACTTATTTTATTGCTATCATGGCAGTAAATCTCAGAAGGTTTATAAATATCTATAAATTTAGCATGGGGGAGTAATGCTAAGAGCTGTGATAACTGATGCTGTTTTTTTATTTGATAATTAAAATATATCATATGCAAATAAATGTCATGGATGTTGATGGTGTCATTATTAATTCCTATTTAAATGTCATTTGAAAAAAAATCTTGAATAAATTGTGGCAAAACTGGTAAAATTGTTTAATATGTATTGCAGCAGTTCCATGAATGAAAGTGTATATGATAAAGTTAAAGTGAGCGCTGCCTTTCAGTTTTTATACTGCATTCTGTTCAGATATGAGTCAAGTTGTCTTCAGATGGTGTTAGTTGTATACTATCATGAAATATGCTACCAGGCACTACAGCTGAAAGACTCTTATTTAGTCATGAGATTATATTTACAGTACTCCACATGCAACATTTTTCCGTTCCCTTTAAGTGGTTTCTTTTTTTTTTTCTTTTATTCCTTTAAGTGTTACAAGTAATCAACAGCAGGCAGAAATTCTCTAAGCCAAACAATCAATAAAGTGACATTATATGTGAATGAAATGTAACTCAGCTGTTATGAAGCTTAACAGGATGTACAATTAAGGACAGTGCTAACACAGTAATACAGCACAGTTAAACAAAATAATTACCTTACATTAATTATGGACACTTTCTAAAGTGCTCTGTGCTTCCACCTTGCACACTACATAAACGAGAATGCAATTGTTGTAATAATAAATTGTGTCAAATTAAATGTGTATCTTTATCAAAAATATATAAAGAATCAATGACTACATAAGAGAGCTCATAGTATGGCTATAATGGCATAATTGCTTGCATGTTAAAAAGCCTACACTAACAAGGAACAAACCATTGCAGGTTAATAATACTGACTTACATTTGTGGAGCTGAACTATTCATTAATCAATAGATTAACAGATGTCTGATCCTTACATGCTTCACTTTCCTTATAACTGCTAGTCATGTAGCAAGTGCAGCAAGTTGCTAATTAATCCAAAATAAAGGTGCTCCCGTTCTCCCTTTCATTGCATACCCATACCATGTCACAGGTGACATTTGTATAGATTTCATAGCATTTACAAGGCAGTCCACAGAATATAATCATCTTGCCAATAACTACCCTTATAGAGTACCCTCTGACTGGAGCAGGGTAAAGCAGATCAGGCCTGGGATGGATGGATGCTACCCATTCAACTGCCAATATTTGCCTTAAAGGAAACTAGGGTATCACTATGTTTCACATGTAGCAGAATTTCATTCCAAAGATGTGGCAAGTGTTGAGTAGTAAACCTGTCCCTCCAGCATTTCTTATTCACTTGTTGATAGCGTTTCAAGTCATTGTTTATTCATTTGACATTTCTTTACTGGGAAAGTCCAACTGGGCTAATATCCTATTTTCAGTGGAGGTCTGGAAGAAAAGCACCACATTGACATAATATGGTTACAGTTAAATTAAGTAATTACAAAGTCTAATAAGGAAGAATGACACATTCAGCTTCAGTTCATACAGTGCGAAACTGTGCATACATGGCATAAATATCTGGACAGCAATAACAAGTTGAAAAAGACCACTGCCAGTTGATAAAGTATTCACAAATTGTATTTATACTGATGACATTAAACCCACTGAGTGGACTATTTGAAACATTGATGACTAAATAATATAGCATAGGCAAAAATATATTTGTTGTTTGTCTAAGAAATAGATTTTACTAACTCCTTCTCTCAGAACATAGTCAAAGTATGCTGGTAGTGGAAGGATTGAGGAACTATTTCAGCCTGGGGTAGTACAGGAGCAGAGCCAAGTTTTAGTTAGGTAGTTGTTTAGTACTTGTTTGAAGATGGAGTTTAACTTAAGTGTTTATGGATCCATTTATCTTATGGAGGGGTAAGAGATCGAAGAGGGATGAGTCTTTAAAAGCATGAAAATATATACATAAATCATTGTACGCACTTCTACAAGAGACAGTGTGTACATGAGATAGAGCTCTTTATAGCTAATGTTCTTTATTCCAGTGATCATTTTATTTAGAAACATCTAGGGTCTTTCTAGCTGCATGATGTGTTTGAATAGCTATATACTAAAAGGGGCATTATATTCCATAATTGGGATGATCGGGGCAGAACATTATTGCATGATAACTTCTTTTGATCTGGACAAGATATTTTCAAGATATTACTTAGACTAGATAGAACGATTTCCTGAGTTTTGTTACAATGTGGTGATTAATAAGTAAAGAGTTGTCTGTGAAGGTGCCAAGATCTCTGATGCCTTTATCAGTCTACAATATTGTACTGTCTATACAGGAAGATGATGGCAAGATTTGTTTACTAAAGACGACAATACCACATGTCTTGCATTCAGTTTAAGCTACTCACTAATACACTTCTGCTCTGTATAGTTTACCCCTTGCTACATTAACACACTATTGGATGCTAAGTAAAAGATAACACCCAGCTTGCTGTTATTGACAAATTTACTTAGCCATAAATCTGGGTTTCTGGTTTCGAGATCCAAGAAACAGATGCTTAACACAAGGGGTCTCAGTACTGATCCCTGATGAATGCCAGTAGTCACATTTTAGCTTTCTGAGGTAGCATTTGCTACTTTGACTGCATGGGTTCTCTCTGTCAGCCAGTCTGCTATCTATTTTACTGTAAAAGGGTATAAATCTAAGAAATCATGTAAATTGCTTTGGCCAGATCGTGGTATGTAGTGTGAAATGTACGACTGCTATCTACATCTTCAGTGACTTTCTAATAAGTTTATTATATTAGGTAGGCAGATACCTCTCTACCTCCAAATGCAAGAATTCTGAACAAAGCCAAAAATAATAGGGAACAAAGGCCTAAAATCGGAGGCAGATTTGTAAACTTATACAGTTGCTAGAGCAACAGGTTTTACATTAACTGAAGAATATGAAGTCTGAAAGTCAAATGTCTGTCATTATTTAGTGACTTCAATCCTCTAGGTTTTGTCAGAAAAACACAAATTTTATGAGAAACAGACCAAAAATATGAGGTACAAATCTGGACATTCTGTGAAATTCTGGACAGTTGAGCAGTAGGAATAAGCATGGTATCCCTTTGAAAATAAAACATGCTGCTGCAGATCTAAAGCAATAACATTCTTACATCAGAGCTTATGAAATCAGATGTAATATGTTTCAAAGTTTTGAAAATTTGGCTTGTTAGACTGTGTGACTATAGTTCTTGAGATCTAAAGTGGTGCCCGCGTTATGGAGGAGCATAACAAAAGCCAATGTCCATACCTCAGAAGCATAACCTGTGGCTATGCTACAGCTGAACATTGTTAGAGGGATTCAGAAAGGGCATGTTTGGAGCTGTTAATTATGCAAACAAGTACACTGACAGGGTCCATAGAGGTGGTACTTTTAGCTTTATAAAGTGCAGTTACAATGCATTCTATAATAATCTTGGGGGAGGAAAAGACTTGGAAATGTGTGGAACATCATTGACTGGATCTGGTGTGAAGTTGGCACTGTAATTCTTTTTAAGTATATCAACAATATTGTTATGCACATAGTATTATTTTTAATTGTCTGATATAATTCAAAAGGAATATATGATTATCCATGGGTTCAGATGCTGATTTTAATTTACATTTGGCTTTGATCTTCTTTATGATAACTGATTTTTGATAATCCTTTTGACAGAATCTTTAACAAGGACAAATTATTAATTGTAGGTATTGATTATTCTTTCCCTTATAACAGAGCATATTAATGTTGGCAGTTAATTTTTATGTTTTTAATTATATCTGATTCTGACTAGGACTGCTTAGCTAATGATCACTGATTGAGCACTAAATGTTGTTGCTACCACCCTTATTCTTCTCACACTACTGATATGATCAGCCTCATCTCCGTCGCTGGCTGTGCGCGTTCTTTTGAATGCTGAAGGAATTCGGCATACACTTCTACTTGCATTTACATTCTCAATATCCTACACTTAGATTTAGATGCTGTGGCTCCTTCCAGAGCTTCTACCCTTAATCCCCTATTTAACCGTCCATTCCTAGCTCGGTTGTTAGCGCTCGTTCTTCAGAACGTGGAAAGAACATATACAACTGTGTTTCTTTCCTGCTTCATTTTATTTTGTGCCAACTTTTCAGAACCCAACTTAACTTTTGCAAAACCCCACTCTACTGCCCATTCCTAGCTCAGTTGTTTGCGCGCGTTCCTTGGAATGCTGAAAGAACCTACACAACTGCTTCTATTACCTCCTACACTTTACTTCATGGCAACTGTTACAAAACCCCACTTAACCTTAGCAAAGCCCTACTTAACATCATCCCTCTACATAAAGGTGGACCTTCTAAAGAGCTTTCTAACTTTCGCCCCATTGCTTTACTCTCCCCATTAGCTAAGATAATGGAAAAATGTATTCACAAACAACTACTTAACCACTTACTACAAAATAATCTACTAACAAACTGCCAACATGGCTTTAGACCATTCCATAGCACATCGACTGCACTCTTATCCTTTACCGACTCTATAAACAAAAACCGGAACAACAACTCTTTTTCCTCTGCACTATTTATTGACCTGTCAAAAGCCTTTGATATGGTCAACCATAACTTACTTCTAGAGAAACTAAAAGCCCATTCTCTTGATCCTCATGCTATACAATGGTTCAGGTCTTATCTTGAAAATAGACAGCAAGCAGTGCTTTGGCATAACAATCTGTCTTCACTACTCCCAGTAAATATTGGAGTACCCCAAGGCTCCATCTTAGGTCCCCTACTCTTTTCCTTATTTATCAACAATCTACACATGAATATACCTCAAGCCACGTGCATTCAGTATGCAGATGACTCCACCTTAATCTGTGCAGCCAAGAATATAGCCTCTCTCCACTCCCTCACCCAAACCGTTTTCCATAATGTTGAAAACTGGTTTATGCAACACTGCCTCCTCCTCAATCCCAAAAAAACTAAACTACTCATTTTTATTCCAACTCATAAATTACCTAGTCCATTCTTCTCTATAACCTCTAACAATGGCACCAACATAACCCCAGATACCACAACCCGCCAACTAGGTGTAAAAATTGATAATCGACTTAGCTATGATGACCACATCAACTCCACCATAAAGTCTGTTAACAAAAAACTTGGTACCCTCTATAGAATTAAACCCTTCCTTACCCCTTCTGCAAGGAAAACTATTGCCCAGACCCACCTCATTTCTACCATCTTCTATGCCTCTGTTATATATACCAACCTATCCAAAAATAACCTCTCTAAACTCTCTACCTGTTATAATAGCATAGCCAGATTTGTCACATGCTCCCCCTTCAAAACTCACCACTGCAGAAACCTCACACAACTCGAATGGCTAGAATTGCAAAACCACATACTCTGTCAACAACTACTCATCACTCAAAAGATCCTATACCACCCTATTAACACCCCTATCCTCACTAATCTAATTTCACCATATAAAAATCTAGCTACACTTCGCTCAGCTAATAAACTTCTAGTTTCCTCTTTTAAATCTAACAACAAAGCTGGTGATTCACTTTTCTCAAACACTGCAGGCAAAAACTGGAATCAGCTTCCCTCTGAATTATCAACCCTTGCTTCAACTTCCCTCTTTAAAAAACATCTTAAAGAGCATCTGAAAACTCATTGGCTTTGTCCATGTACTAACCCAGACTGATATCCTTTTCCCCTTCCTGCTCTATTCCTCTAACCTATGCCTCCAAAACTAATTATTACTCTTTTCTTCTCAACATGACGATCAAATATAACTTCTTTCTTTCTTAACCGAATTGTGCTCATAGCTTCTAGTGTGTTTGATATATTGTTTAGTATAACTTTTACTAAAACTTTTTATAGTCTATAATTTTTAGTGTTCTGTTGAACAATGCTGCCTCTGTATTGTGCTTTTATCAAGTCCTTGTATAATTGTATTTTGTCACTGTTTGTGCTTGGAGCTTTTCTCCCCGGGCCTCTACTGAAAATGGACATATATCCAGCTAGACTAGCCCGGTCAACAAATGTAAAAATAAAAATAAATAAATAAATAAATAAATATGTTTTGTAGATGAGAATAAAAAATAATTGATGTATTTAATAGCTGAGGCCACATGCGGGCTGGAAAATATTTGAAGTTGGATTTTGAGAACTTACCATATAGTATTAATAGATTTGTAATTTTTAACTAGTATTCAGAAGTGTTTTTTGACACTGCGGTGGTACAGCGGTAGCAGTGTTGCCTCACAGCAAGAGGTTCTCCTGTTTGATTCTCAGCTGGAGTGCCTTCTGTGTGGAGTCTGCATTCGGCACCATAAAAATCAACTGCCAATCATTAACAGACCGGAGTTCTGCTGTGGTGACCCCTAACCGGGAAAAGACAAACATTCAGAAGTGTTCTTTGAGGTGGGTTTAGACACCCTAAAGGAGTAAATTGCTGATTTGTGATCAGATATGACTAGAGATGAAAATATTATATCAGTACTGCAAGTAGATGTGATGTTAATGAGGAAGAGGTATAGAAGATTTTTAGCTTCAAGTGGGTACTTAACTATTTTTACAAAGAGTTGGCAGTTACTAAGCCCAGGAATCTTTGAGCATACCTAGCCCATCAAAATGGTATTTTGGGCAGCTCAGTAAGCATTTATAGAAATGTTTTATGGTACACTGGGGGCAGAAAAAAGGTTTCCTATATTAGCGAATGAATTGATAATTTGCTTTCTTTATGATAGTTTCGGGTTCAAATGTGGGTCACAGGGTACCAAACCTCTCAACTGTCTAGATTTTGACAGAACATCAAGATTTTTGCCTCACATTTTTTGTCTGTCCCTCACAAATGTGTGGTTTTCTGAAAAATCACTGAGGATTAAAGTCACTAAATAATGGCATATATTGAGTTTCAGACTTCATATCCTTCAGAAAATGTATGCTAACACAAATCCTGTTATTCTAGCAACTTTCTAACTTTATAAGAACAATATTTAAAATATGTCCCCATTTTTGGCCTTTGTCCCCCCATTATTTTAGGCTTTGTCCTGATTTCTTGTATGAAGAGGTTGAAAAGTATGTAAGGAATCTGTCCGGAAATAATTGGGTCTCCCATAAATATTACTATCACCCACAGTTTTCTACAGTTCTGAATACATGCAAAGGCACTGAAACCTAATAAAGAGAGAATTATGTCTTTATACTGAAATATATAATAATGCAGATATCGGCATGTTCAAGTTTGAGGAGAAACTTGAAACTTGGTAATTTATTGTTAAGATTTCTGACACTGAGTAGAGAAACCTTGATGTGGTCCTCAGATGAATTTATGGCAAACCTTTTTGTTATATTGGAAAGATCAGAAGGTAAACTTTGCCTAAGAAAGTTACTATTGAGGCAGCAAGTGTTTTGACCAGTATGTGAAAACAATGGAACAAAAGATGCAAGCTATTCTTGGTGAAGAAAGTTGGACTGTCAGTCAACTCATTCCAAGATGGAACATACTGCATCCCCCTAAAATCACATCAGATATGGAAGCAATTGATGAAGCTAAGTATCTTTCCTCTGTAGCTGGGCACCACATTGGGCAGAAGCAGTAATCTACTCAAGGTCAAAGTAGTACCTAAAGCTGGCACTTATCTAGTGGACTCTGACATGTCTCCGCACATCCTTCTAAGTTCAGCACCTCAGCTCATTCACATCTACATGTACTACCACTAGGACACAGTCATATTTGTCTTGATTGAGGGACTGATGGACCCTCATGATGTCATGACTCCTGGCTCTGGAAAGGCAGCTGCCCTTTCATCTTTGTCCAGCCTAGTAAGTACAGAGACAGTGTGCTGATGATGGAATCCCCAATTAAAAGAACATTTCTTCTTGGATGCAGAGACTTATTAGCAGTAGAAGGTTTGTGATTTGTACCCTGGTGGCTTGCTGCTACTATGGTAGAATATTGTTACTGGTTTGCTGACAAGGCACTTTAGTCCTGATTATTGAAGGTGTGTGGATTATTTTTTTTCACAACCTCAGTATTTCTTGGCTTAGTGTGATGCTGTAGAGGTATAGGATGACTTTATGTGTTGCTTACTGACCACCTATATAGATGAAAAGGTGTCTTCCAGGTCATATAGGTAATCGGATCTAGGTCGTTTGCTCAACTGAGCAAATGACCGAAATCCAAAAGGCCGGGCATACTTATGCAAAAGTGCTTTTCACTGAAGAAGTACTTTTGCATAAGTATGACTGTTGCCGAGGCTGTACCATGGTGCAGGTAAGGGAAATATCCCTTTTCTCCACTGTAGTGCAGTCTTGGAGGGAGAATATTAAAGTAGGGGGGTGTGGGGTGTGCAGGGGGGGGCCCTGCTAAAATGTAAATGTAGTGGGGGGGTTTTGTCACATGCTTTAACGAAAGCGCTTTTTCAATAAAAGCACTTTCATTAAAGTATGTTCGGGTTTTATGGATTCGGACATTTGCTCAGTCGAGCAAACATCTGAGATCCAGGTAATCACACCTTTCAAAAAACATGTGATGTCAATATAGCAGTAGTTGGTTGTCAGAGAGCAGAAGACGAATTTGGCAACAGAAGGGAGAAAGGTAGACTGGGTTTTCATGTTTGCTAAGTTTGTTGAATTTCCAATGGCAGGAATGATTTATTGAACCAATTAAATCAGTACACAGAGAAGAAATATAAGTACATAAACCATTTTGTGGAGGACATATGCTAACAACTGCTTGAACCTATGGGATGAAATTACAGAATAAAGTCAAAGTGAAAGTATCACACTGCTATATTTTGACAAAGCACACAATTTACTGTACCAAGAGGGCAGCTGCTGTTGGTGATGGCCATGAACTGCTCCAGGAACAAGGAGCTATTTTAACTATAACAGTGTCAGCAACTGACATGGGACAACAGAAACGTATGTTAAGCAAACAAGAGCAGAAGTGACCATGACAGTGCAGATGAACTGAAGCAACAGTGATTTCCTATAAATATGCAACAGTAGCAGCAGCATGCAAGCCAGAGTAGCTTGGAGCAACAAAATCAGTAGTAACCTTTAGCAAACATACAAACTAAGCAAGAAACAAAGATGAACACAGACAATGTTAGATGACTGTTACAATCAGGTTGACTTAAAGAATTTATATCTATACAATGCAATGTACCCTGTTGTTGCTTGTAGTGTAGCAACACCAAATCTGGTTAAAGGGATCACTTCTGTAACAGTATGTATCAAGGAAATGTAGAAGAGAGTACGCAGCCAAAATATTGTAGCAGATCCTGTTATGTAAGTCTGCAGGATTCAATAAACTCTGTGTAGGTTCTGCATAGAGCCTACATGGAGTGTATTCACATATGTGATACTGCACATCATGTGACATCTCACAATCTCATGCCATGAATATTAATGATGCACGGCATGCATAGGGAAGTTTTCACAGTTTGCCCCTGTGTTAATGGCCATGAAACGTGTATAGTGATTGTGGCTCATTCCAGGGCAAACAGCAAGCATGCGTTTTCTGAACGATATGAAGTACAGAATGCAAATATATATGTCATGATATACTGACTGCAGTCTTCAACGATTTCACAATAAACCACCCATTTTACAAGGGACAGGCCAAATATATGATGCAAATATCTGGGCATTCTGCAAAACTGTGGACAGTCTGCCTTTTGTGCTTTAATTTTTTTTTTTACATTTTTTTTATTGCCAATATTTGCACAATGTGCTGCTTGGCATAAACATCTTTAGCTATGCTCAGTTGGTTTGAGCGAAGAGCAGCAGTGCACAAACTGGAGGAATGGACCACTCAGATTGTAAACAGGACCCAGACAGCCACACATATGAACTGGCTGCATTCAGTTAATAATATTGTGCATCTCACAACCATGGTAATTGGCATTGTGCTACAGTTAACAGCAAGAACCTTAGAATAACTGCTAAGATAGCAGATATCCATATCACTAATCCAGTAGCAGCAGGTGTTATGTGTAAGAGTAGAGTGCAGTGCAGATGGTATGGGGTTCTACTACAGAGTGTGCACATTTTGTTTTACTATTGTGAGATTGAAGATTATAGCAATAAAGTGCAAGAAACAACTTAACAGTCATCTAACATCCCACAGTTGGAGGAACTCCCTGGTCAGCCTCGGTAAGAAGCTGAGATCCCTCATAAAATCCTCCAAAGCTTGTTATGAAAACAAAATCACCACTGATTCTAAAGACAACCACAAAGCATTCTATAGCTATGTCAATAATCTCAATGGCACTCAGATCTGCTCTGAGTTACAGCACAATGACACTAAATATACAGAACCAACTGATATTGCCAACATCCTGGCAGATAGGTTCAGTGCTAACTTTACCCCCTCTCACCCTCTAAAGGGCCCATCTTTATACCGGAAGAATGCAAAGTTCCTGTAATCATGGCTGCACAGGTAAAAACCTCACTCTCCAAAGCCAAGAACACAGCATCCATGGGACCAGACAACATCCCAGGCTGCCTTCTACATGAACTACAGAATGAACTGGCACCCCACCTAAGTACCATGTTCACTCATAGCCTCACCTCAGGCTTTGTGCCCATTTAATGGTGCACCATGATGGTTATCCCACTCCACAAAGGGGGGGCCACAATAGACCCCAGGAACTACCGCCCCATTAGCCTGACAAGCCTGGTCTGCAAGGCTGTGGAACGTATCATCATGGAACTCATAAACAAAGACATTGGAGATCTCCAAACTCTGGACCCCACACAGTTCGGGTTTGTAAAAGGCAGATCATGTCTCGTAAACCTGATAGACTTCTTTGAAGTAGTCACCAAAGCCATAGATGAGGGTAAGGTGGTTCACACAGCCTATCTAGATCTCACCAAGACTTTCAACACCATCCCTCACTCTGGAATTATAGACAAACTCACTAAACTAGGTATAAATCCCTATGTCACAAGATGGGTTGCCAAGTGGCTTACTGACAGAACCCACACTGTGAAAGTGGCAGACTCCAAATCAGACTTCAGACCAGTGACAAGTGGAGTACCACAGGGTTCAGTCCTGGGTCCTCTCCTGTTTGGTATCTACTTCTCTGAAGTACAGGCTAACACAGAAGGTCTTTGGCTAACTAAATTCGCAGATGACTGCAAACTAGGAGCCATAACTGAAATTCCTAATGATGTGGACATCCTACAAAAGGGCCTCACTGAGACAGATGTCTGATGTCAAAGCCATGGTCTCAAGCTCAATGCCAAAAAGTGCATTGTCATCCCCTTTGGTAAAAACTCTGCACCCATGAACTACCACATAGGCGATACTCTACTTAACACTGAAAGTGTGATAAGATACCTTGGGACACAGGTGGACAGTAGTCTCTTCTTTGATAATCACATCACCACAGTGGTCAGGAAATCCTACTACATGGCACACCTCATCACAAAAGGTTTCTCATCCAAAAAAAAGAGGTCATTGTTCCCCTCTACTCATCACTCATTAGACCCATTATAGAGTACAATGCCCCTTTTGGTATGTACCTCACAAGACATCTACAACAACTGGAAAGGCCGCAAAAATACCTCACAAAGAGGATTACTGGCCTTAAACAGATACCTTACGCAGACCAACTCAAACAACTCCAGCTTTACTCCGTCACATATCACCTACTCAGAGGCAATCTCTGCCTAAGATACAAAGCTATGTAAAACCCAGAGCTGTTGAACATGCTCCACTTAAAGAAATCCCAATCCCTCCCAGCTACATGCTGTAGGGACCTAAACCTTGTCACCACAATAAACAGAACATGCTGGAAGGATAGATTCCTGTCCCAGAGACTTCCCATACTCTGGAACAGACTACCTATCTATGTCAAACAGAGCTCCTCATTAGCACTCTTCAAGAAAACTCTTGATGATTGGATGGGTAATAGGAAATTCACCCCGGGGATCACTTCTGTGGTTCTGCTTGACAGGGGCACTGGAAAATAATTTTCTTGGGTGGCGAAAGCCAGGGTACCTTTTTGGCTAGGCTTGTATAGGCCCTAGGGCCAATAGCCTAGTACCTACCTATGAACCTATGAACTGTTTTTTCAGTCTTCTTGTTGTAATACCTGCAGGTGTAGGAAAATCATATATAGGGTAAAATTGACTAGCCCATTTACACAAGTGCCTGTATACCTAATCAGCTGAAATTGCATTGTTCGCCAGTGTTGCACATCATTTACTATTATGCAAACACAGTGCCTGGCAGTACACACCCCTGCCTATTGTGTTTGTGTGATGGTAAGTGATGCACAACATTTTCACATGTTACAAATACAAAATAAGCCAACTCTCAGTAAGCGCGAGATATGGAATAGGTGGGAAACAGCACCATATAAACTGCAATTGGCAGAAAATTCTCACTAGATGTTGAGCTTGAACTACAGCAGACATGTCTGGAGTTGCTGGAGATGGTGCACGCTTTCGGCCGCAATGTTGGGGTGTCAGGAGTCCAAGATTTTTGTTGGACTCCTAGTTAGAAAGCATAGGCCCAAGTTGCTGCAGTGAAAATATACCTTCTCAGAATATAAATCTGAAGCCTGGAATAGTGTTGCCAGGGCCTTTATCAGTGTGGCAAGTATCTCCCATACAGGTTAGCAATGCAGACATCATTTAATTACCTCTGCAGGAGGAAGCAGGATACCCTCGAGCTTTAGATCTGGGAATGTCGGGCAGGGGACACCCCACTGATATGTAAGTATCAATTTCAGTGAGTAATTATAAGAGTTATAAGCTGAATATAGTCAAGACTGGTATTTATAATGGTGTTCTGTTTTTTCTACAGTTGCTGAGGAGAGAATATCGAATTTTCCATCCCATGCAGCACATCTAGTAAGGATGCAAGAAGCATGTGGTATGTATGTATCAGAATAGTACTATCTAAATACTCTTTTAATAATAATAATAATAATAATAATAATAATAATAATAATAATAATAATAACAATAATAATAATAATAGTAATAATAATAATAACTTGTATAACAATTTTGAAGCATTGAAAGTTAAGAACCGCTAAGTTGGTATTTAATAATAGAGTTGTATCAGACTGAGCATGCATATCCCAACTATAAAATAAACTATACATGCCTTAGTCTATAGCACAAAGCAATGGTGCTGTATTTTCAAATAACAGTGGGCATGCATCTCTAAACTGCAAAATGAAAAGTATGCATGCAGTAGTCCGTAGGACAAAAGAACAGTACAGAATTTTAGAGTAGTCATTGGTTGTGCATTCAGAACTGCACATCCTAAATAAACAATACTGTTAGGTTTTCATCATTATTGGAATGTAACTTCATACCTCCATACCAGTGGCAAAAAATGACCTTCTGTAATCTGTAATTGGTATAATTGGAACATGCATATGTGCAATATATGCACACATCAACGACTGGTAGCTACAATATGTATTATAGTGTGCCTCTGTTATAAATTGGGTAGTATTAAAAGTAAGGAAGAATCTTGTTAGAAGAGTTTGTCATGTTAAAAGTAAAGGTAACAGAAGAGAGTAAGAATTATATCAGTGCTTTATTTGTCACATATGAAGTTACTGTTCTCCCTTGTTTCTCTCCCACCAACCCTTTTCTCTCTTTTTTGTGTGTGTTTATTATTTTAATTTTTGGGGGGATTATTATTTTCTGTGTGTGTGTGTGTGTGTGTGTGTGTGTGTGTGTGTGTGTGTGTGTGTGTGTGTGTGTGTGTGTGTGTGTGTGTGTTTACTTTTTTATTTTTTGCTTTTCCAACAGCATAAGAGGGATGGTGCATATGACTGTGCACCACACACCTGGCACACACCTACGCCTGATGGAACGCCTACTCTCCATCCTAATGTAGACACCAGTAGGAGGCACAGACATTGGGCAATGCAGTCAATGGCACAGTGAGATGACAGTGATGACAGTGATGACAGTCCACTGGGTGAGGACTAGATTTTCACTGTTAACCACGTTGATGTGAATGAAACCTTGATTTTTCATCACTCTCCCCATCCATGGTGTTCATCCACCCAGATTCATGTCTTGAGAGAATTGACCACAGCACAATCTGTTGTATAGGGAATTGTATAGAGAATATGAAAGAATCATGTGTGTCATGAAAACAAGAGTGCAAAATGAAGAGCTATGTATGGGAAGATATTTTTTGTGGGAGAGCTGCACATTTTCTTTTTTTTGAGAGAGAAGGAATGTTGGGGAAGGGCTCTAAGAATGGCTGGGTGCGGTAAGTTGGGCAGGTGAGGAAGCAACTGCAGAGAGAGACAATACAAACAAGACAAGAGAGAGGAACAGTGAAAACCACATGAGGTGGGTGAATACCATGGATGTGTTGAGGGTGGAGATATCATGAACCTATGGACATCAAGTGGGGTGACAGTGAGAATCAATTCCCTACCCACTAGACTGTCATCACTGTCACCTCACTGCACTAATAACTGCAGTGTCCAATGTCTGTGTCTCCTTGGGTCTAATACTGGCTTGTCAAAAACCTGAACAGCTGAGTCAGAAAATGTTTTCTCAGGGGAAAATATTACTTGGCTGTATAGAAAAAAACACACATTTTCAAACCCTACAACATGGGAGACTTTGCCCCACCACCCCCGATGTGGGGGGCTGGTACCCCCCCACATCCCACTAACTAAATATACCAACTTCGAGATTGCACTACAGTAGGGAAAAGGGCAAATCCCTGATGATGGCCGTGAAATTTTTTTCTCTTGGGGAAAAAATTCGCTGACTTGGCCATTTCGGTTTTCGACAAGTCGATATTACCGTGTCGATCAAAACATGTTTGGTGAGCATGTGTTTCGACATGGTAATATAGACCCATCTCCTTATTTTATTTAATACAACATGGAGAGCAGTGTCTCGAGCCAGCATAGGCATGCACCAACAGTGTGGTGCACAAACCTATGCACCATCCCTGGCAGTTCGTCATGGGTAATAAACTTACCCCCTCCACCACTGCATCCTGAGGAAGTCACTGGCCTGCCCTCTGGGGCAGAACTACCAGAGGAGCCAGGTAGTGCAGGGGTGGCAGAAGGGGTGCTACCAGGTACTGCACCAGATATACTGGGCAGTGGTGCTGTAGCTGGTGGAGTGGCTGGGGGCAAGTGGATCCAGTGGGACAGTCTTAACCTGCTGTGCTGTGGGAAAAACAAAAAATGAAAAAGTAAACACAAAAAATAACCCCTCCCAAAAAAAGAAGAATAACAAAAAAGAGAGAAAAGGGTTGAGGTGAGAGAAAAAAGGGAGAACATTAGTAACTTCATATGTGATACACAAAGCATTGATACAATTATTTTATTATTTTATGTTACCTTTATTTTTAATACTACAAACTACTAACAAATACCTTTGCATACTGTTCAGACTGCCCAGCTTCTAACAGATGCACAATATACTACAGAATGCAGTAAGCAATCCTTAATGTGTGCATATATTGTACATATGAGTGGTCCAAATATACTGATTACAGTTTACAGCAAGCCAGTGGTGGCACTATTTTACAGCTCTGATGTTACATTGCAATATTGATGAAACCTTAGCATATTTAATATATCTGGAAAGTATGGATTTTGAAGGCACAACCTATGACTGCTACATAATAATGATATGTTGTTTTGCCCTGCAGAGTAATGCATGCATACTCCCCTATTGCAGTTAAGAAATGAATGCTCAAACTGAAACAACTGTATAACTAACAAATAAATGCATCATAACTTTTAATGCTAAAATAACCCCACTGTTGGGATGCATGCATACCATATACATCTTGCAACCATACCAATCTAGTGGCATGAGTTCACACATTCAGTGCCCAGTCTGTGACGGCTGCAGAAAAAACAGAACACAACAGAATACCATTAAGCATACCAATCCTGACTAAATCCAACTTTTAACTCTGACAAGTAATCTCTGTAAGTGATACTTACACATCTGTGGGGTGCCCCCAGTCCTACATTCCTCGATCCTATGGTTGAAGGTTTCTGTAGTGGTTCCTACATTGTTCAGCAGTGCAGGGAATACTGGTAGTACTGGTTAGAGCCCAGGCCAGACTATTCCATGCCTCTGCCTTGTAACCTGAACCATGATAGTCCCTCTGCAACAGCCTGGGCCCATGTCCATTGACTAGGAGTCCAACAAACACTTTGGACTCCTGGATACCCCATCTTTGAGCACAGAATCTCAAAAAATCTCCAGGAACACCAGCCATGCCTATCAAGACCAATGTAGAATAATGTTTTTTCCATCAATTGCGGGTATCGTGCTTACTAGGAGTGCACACTTTCTGGATTTGCAGCATTTGAAAGTGTTGCACATCCCTTACTATCTAGCAAACATATTGTGCGATAGTGCATGCTGCAATAGTATACAAATTGAAGAATTAGTTTAAATGCAGAAAATCAGTCTATGACATGCACAGTAGAAACTGTTAGTACACATGAGATATGACTACATAGATCTGGATCCCGACTCTCAGTGGAATGCACTGTCACAAAACAGGGGGGGAGCTTATCCATCTTTGCCCCCAAAAACCTTTTCAGCAAATACATGACATAATTCTCCACACAACCAAGTTCAACTGATTGTACACTGATGTCAATGCTTGACCTGCTATTTGTAAATGTATTCTATGTAATATATTTGGATGTGGTATACTTAATGGTCACACAACCTGCTATGATTATTCCTTGCAAATATACAGCTGTGTCATACCTTTATGTGCTTCTGGGTCATTCATCAGTTATCTGACCAGTACTCAGAGACATGCAGTGTGTAAGCTGGTCTATATCATTTACCTTAAAATGTGTGAGGATATTCACTAGGAACAATATAATATGCAGTTGGCATCAAATAAATGGAAGGTTGAATGCCACAAACAAAGATAGACTGCTGTTTTGGGGTTGGGAAGCAAAGGTGGGTAACTGTCATGGAACATGCAAGGTTATAATGTTCTTTCAAGGGAGATACACCCAGGCTGAGCTACTGTTATGGCACAGACAGGGCTATGTTGCTCTTGATTCTCTCCCTGTTTTGTATCCTGCAGGTTTGATCTTGTGAGGGTGGTGAAGCCGGAAACTATGTGCCTCATTACTTTCAAACTTCTCTGTTATGATTTCCTATTTCAAATGTAAGCTGCTAAACTGAGGGCATGCAGTGATCATCATTACTTTGGGGAGGTATCAATGTCTGAATCTTTGAGGCCTGAGGCCTACTACATGATGACAGATACATACAAGTCAAATAAGTCTCTGCTGTCACATGTGACATTAATTTATGTAAAAATCTCCCATCTTGTAGTTGCTTACTGTACCAAGTAATGGAATGCAAGGACATATACAGTACATGTTCAAGACTTACCTTGCAAATGCAGCAGTTGACAGTGTTAGTTTAGGGCTGACTGTGATGCAGGCATTACACAGTTAATACATGGGGACGTAAAAACTGTGGCTGTAAGATGAGGCCAGCAGAGGTCCCAGGGTTCCTTTATTGTGCCCCTGTCCACACTGCAGCAGTCTACCATGTCCATATCATGTATTTTGTGATAAGCTAAATGTGGCCTGAAAACTCTTCTCTCTCTTAGCCTAGGCCTATTGGCAGTAGCAGCAGCATTGCCTGCAGCCTGTAGCACATACAAATGGAGGTAAACAACAGCAGCAGCTCCTAAAATTCTGTCTGTGTAGACTTTCTGATTTTGTACTTCACTATTTTTGAAATTCACAGGAAATTCCAGCATGGAGTCTAAATGTTTGCTTTATCACTTAGTGATTAGCTCTACCAGATTGGTTAATTAGCATGCAGTTCAGCTGCTTATGCTGTAATTAGCATTTTTTAAACACAGTCTAGACAGATGCAGTCCATTAATAATCTACTCCATTATGAAAAGGCAAATGTGTAGCTAGCCAAACTGATGGTGAAGGTACTTGCGACATGTTCAGTAAAGCAAATTATTTTCCAAGTTATCTTTACAGAGGAGTATTGAACTCCCGCAGGTATGCTGTCATTTTTTACCTACATAATACATATGCCGGAATATATTAATAAATAATGTGAAGCAAAGCCTTTTACACTGTTATCTGTATGCATTAGTTAGAAGTGTACTGATGTCATGGCCATGTTTGTCAAGCCATTTCAGAGATACAAATGATTGGCAATACATGACAATAGTAAGCTGTGTGATACATATGTACAAATGTTTCAGGGACAGGTCCTTTGAATGCATGTTTAGCATTCCCAATGTGTTTTATTAGGAAATGGTTCATGTGCCTGTTCTTTAGTGGATGGGGGAAGCAAAGAGAACTTACTGTTGTCACAAACTAAAATGGACTGTTCTTTTCTAGGGTGGCACAGCTGAGTTACTGCTATGGCACATACAAGGATATGTTGCCCTTGTTGCTCTCCTTGTTTTGTATCCTGCCTGTTGTTAGTATTTCACATATGTTGTATGTATTATGTTTTTCCAGTGGGTAGTACTGACTGCCTACTTTAACTGTTTTATGTGGTAACAGTTACTTTGTAGTTATGTGTATTATCATTCTGTTGTCTTTTGGGACCAAAAATGTCACTGAGGCACAGAATCCCCTTCAGTGAGGAAGAAAACACCATAATAGTGGATGTGCTATGTCAACATGGCACTTTTCATCTTGGATGGGGTCATCCCAATATGCCAGAGAGGCTGAGGTTATGGCAGAAAATCTTTGAAAACATAAATGCTGTGGGTGGCCATGGCTGTACCTATGAGCAGGTGCACCACAGGGCCACTGATATGCCCACATCTGCACAGAGGCACGCAGCTGCTGGTGCCCAAGACCAGAGGGTAACTGGGGGTGGACCTGCTGCAAAACAACCTTTCACCCCCAATGTGGAATTTCTGATGAATCTTCTGACACAGGACAACTCACAGCAGAGTGGCCCACAATATGTCCTTGAGATGCTTGCAACTCCTTCTAAGTCCTAGGAAGAGCTTCCAGGTAGGCTTTGTTACATAACCATTTCAATACTGTTGCATAGTAAAACAACTGAAATAAAAGTTACTTCTGTGTCACTTATGTTTTTTTTGGGAGGGGATTGAATATTAGTACAGTGATAAGCTTAGTTTGAAGTTGTCAGCCACGCTACATACTTGTTAAAATAAAAAGTTATGCTGATTGAGAAGAGTACACATAGTACCTCCTGTCTTACTGTTAAATGTGATGATGTTAGCCTTACCTCTTGCTTAACTTCTTTCAAGTCCATCAGGAATCCAGCACCATAGGCCCCCTGCAGATGGTAAGACAAATCAAGTTGTTTCAGTGCTACACATCAATTTCTAGAAATCTAAAGTGTCATTTTAGGGCTGTTGTGTATACTTATGTACTGTCTGTAATAGTGGCAGCACTGTTAGTTGTTTAGCATAGTAGTGCAGGTATTAATGTATGCCTGTGTTTCTCCATTTTTATCACAGATAATTGTGACAGTGGGAGTGTAAACCCTGTGCCACCTGATGTCAGTGTCTCATCAGACACTGATGATGATGGTGGTGATGAAATGAGTCACAGTCAGGGGTTGCACAGGTTGAAACTGACACAGAAGGTGACATCCAGCCACCCCTTCTTTTTCCCAGGACATAGCCAATAAGCCCATGCCTACCCAGTCCACTCAGCCCACAGATACAGGCAGGTGGAGGACGATGACATTGAGCAGGGACGTTCGGCTACTGTGGCTTCAGTGCCTGTTGAGTCTGGCCATAGCCAAACATGATAGTGAGGTGCCATGCAGGAGGGTTGATAGAGGTGCTTGGAGGGGGCTTGTTGTCCCTCTTCCACCTGCTACAGTTGTCTCTTCCTGTGTCACTCAGCATATGTTTAGGGCTATCATGGATGCACAGGCACTTACAGAAAGGTGCTCCATTCAAATCCTCAGGATTGTGAATGTGGCAAAATCTGACATGCATGACTGCCTCCACTGTGTCACTGATTTCTTGAATCTGATGAATAACACGTTGGAATGAGGGATGTATGTGATGGACTGAGGGGTGTCTGTGATGGAACGAGCAGTGTCTGTGATGGAACATCTGCTGGGTGTGGAACAGCATCCTCATGGATGTAGATCAGCCACAACATCTGCTGAGAGTCAAAGTGTTCCTGATCACACTGCCATAGTAGCAGTATATCTGCTGGTCCATCTGGGACTGTGCTGTCCACACCCAGACTTGGTCCTGGGTGTTCCTGTGAAGGGAGCATGTCCAGTAGATATTGGTCATGCTTAGATAGCAGCACTCCATCTGATCATGGACATGGAAATGCCAGTGCAACTCCTGGCAGACCCAGTTCCCATGGTCAGGGTTGACAATGATGAACTGCCACCTCTGCCATGCATGGCTCACACCTGTCCAACATATCAGGACATAGAGCTAGCACTGAGCTTGGCTGTGTTCATGCTGTTTCTCACACACCAGTTTTACATGGAGGACCCCTACAGACATACATGTAGGCTGCCTGCTTCATTTTCTCCATCACACACACTCACTGACCTTTTGTGTCAGCATAGCTCTCCTGCACCACCTCCCATAATCCTGTGCAAGTGATATCTGTGCCATATTCCTGTTTTCTCTCTTGTGGATTCAGGGATACAAAAGCTTTGTGTCTTATGCACAAGGTGCATAGCTACATTATTGCCTAGTATATCTGCATTTGTATTATTGAAGTGATAATTGTGCCTGTCTCTTTAATGTTTTCCAGTACATACGTATGGTGTAAATCATAAGACATGTCATCACATGCAGATTTCAGGATTGTATGACAGCACTGTAGTCATATTCATCAGAACAGTAATACAGTATAATGCTCTCTTCTGCAGGAACTTCACCAGACACATGCAGCAGCTGGACAGACCACAGGGCTTTCTCATCAAGATAACACAGGACCTGCTAGCCATGACATGATGTATGTGGGTAGATTAACAGATGTGTCACTGTCATCTGTCTGGTATCGCATTACATTGTAACTGTGATTCTAAGCCTATTGCTTTTGGTTTAAGCACGTGGGATACAGGTCAGTTGTCTTACATTACTAGAGTTTGTGGTCTACAATCTGGTGGGAGGAGAGGGTAGCCTCTGCCCTTCTGAGCTGGGAATTGCTGGTTGAATGCTTATTGTGGCTGTTGTTCTAAGTCTCTTGATTATGGTTTATGCTCTTGGCCTCCAAACCAGTTATTTTACATTAGGAAGGTTTGTGGTGTAGATTATTGTGGAAGGGGAGGTTAGCCTATACCCTTTTAAGCTGGGAATTGCTGGTTAAAGCCTTATTGTGCCTGTTATTCTGAAACTGTCTTTGTTCTGGTTTAAGCATTTGTGTTACAGACCACTTACTTCATACTAGGAAGGTTTGTTGTCTATACTCTTGATGTATTCTACTGGATTGCTGCTTTATTTAAAATGTTTATTCTTCTGTTGTGATTGCGAGTTTCTCCACTTTGGATTTCTAGGACTTCTGCATTTATAGCATAAGCTCAATTCAGGCTTGCTGAATCTAACCTGTTTGGTGTCATTGGAGCACTAAAACCAGCCCTCTTACATTAAGAAGCCACCCCCCCCCCCACACCCATGTGGCAGAATTGGGCAGCCAAGGACCCATCAGACTTGGGGTTTGCTGGAATAAGGCTCCCTGTTGGCCTTTCCCTTGTTTAACTTGTTTTCCAATGTTGTGTTTTGGTGTGTTTGCACTCAGTCTACCGTAGCTGCTCAGAGCTTGCATTGCTGCCCTGCAAGCAACTCAGGTATACATTGTGAAATATTGACACATTTTTGTAACTCTAACCCTCCATAGAATAGACACATTTTCTTAGTTGTACACCAAAACCTGGTCCAAACAAACATTCTGGATCTGATCCTCACCAACATGTCAAACAGGTATACTGCCACAACTGTCAGACCCTCATTAGTTAAAACTGACCACAAGTCAGTCATCTTCAAGCTGGCACTAGCACCAGAACTCACAAAGTGTGAAATCAGACTAAACAAATTCACCAAGACAAACTATACCCTCCTAGGTACGGTATAAATGCATTCCAAGCTGCTCCCCAAACTGGAAGTGGTAGCTATGCAGAAACTTACACTAAAGTCCTGTACAATCACTTGCATAAGCGTATAAATCTGGCTGTACCAGAAAGAATCAAAGCCAGAGCCCCAAGTAAAAACAAGCTGCCATGGTGAGCATCCAGCATCAACAAACTTTACAGTAAATGCAAAAAAGTTGCTGTCCAAAAAAAAACAAAGTCAAGGCTTCAACAATGGAAAATCACCCTCCTCAGACTCTACAGGCAAATAAGACAATTTGTCAAATCCTCCAAGGGCTCCCTTGAGAGAAACTTAGCAAGTACAGCCAAGGATAACCATAAGGCCTTTTACAGCTATGCACGTAACCTAAAGGATAAGACCCAAGCATGTGCAGAACTAGTGGCCAAGAGTATCACACACATTGATGCCACAGAGATAGCAAACCTGCTAGCCGATAGGTTTGGTGAAAATTTCACTCCCTTATCCCCATCCTAAGTTACAACAAACCTTCCCTCAAACTTCCCTCCACCCTACATATCTGAAGATCAGGTCTTCAAAGCCTTGTTCAAGGCAAATGAACACTGCCTCTTTGGATCCTACCCAGTTCAGATTCATGAAGGGCAGATCCTGCATGTTAAATCTGGTGGATTTCTTTGAAAATGTGACCAAGGCCATTGACAAGGGCAAATCTGTGCACACAGCATACCTCGACATGGCAAAGTCTTTCCACACAATCCCACATCCAGGCATTACCAACAAACTTAGCAAACAGAATATAAGCCCCTTTGTTGTAAGATGGGTTGCCAACTGGCTCACAAAATGGACACACACTATCAAAGTGAGTGACTTCACATCAACCAGCAGACCTATTACATGTAGGGTGCCACAGGGGCAGTGCTGAGCCCCCTACAGTTTTGTATATATTTCTCAGACGTTCAGGTCAAAACTAACAAGTTGTAGCTGACCAAGTTTGCAGATGGCTGCAAACTAGGTGCAGTCACTGAATCCCCAAATGATGTCAGTATACTCCAGGAGGGTCTCACACAGACCAACAACTGGTGTATTAGTCATGGTCTCAAACTGAATGCAAAGAAATGCATCATCATTCCCTTCACCACAAACAATGCTGCTTCATACTATCAAATCAACAACAATACCCTAAGTACTCATGAAGTGGTAAGGGACCTGGGATAACAAGTTGACTGCTACCTTAACTCTGACCACCATGTGTCTACTGTAGTAAGGAAATCTTTCTATGTACTTGATTAGTAAAGGCATCACCTTGAGAAAAGAAGTTATAACCACCCTATATTCTGCACTTATCTGGGTGACAATTGCATATAACACCCTGTTTGGCATGTACTGCACTAGCACCTGCAGCAATTAGAGAGATCTCAGAGGTTTATAGTAAAGAAGATCAAGGGGCTCCAGCATGTCCCTTACACAGACCAACTAAAGTCCCTGTCACTATACTCCATATTCTATAGACTTCTTAGGGGAGAGTTATGCATGGCCTACAGAGCAATCCAAGACCCAAACCTAATAAACTTGCTGCATATCTGTAAATCAAACTGGACAAGGGCTACCCTAAATATGACTTGCAACTTAAATAGTACATGCTGGAGGGACAGATTTATCTCCCAGTAACTGCTGCCATACCTCTCAACTGTACAAATTTTTGCAGAATGTCCAGATGTTTGCCTCATATTTTTGGTCCATTTTTCATCAAATAGTGGTTTTCTGGCAAATTAGCAGCAAATCATGAATTCATTACATCCGAGTGATGCCTCCAGGTGCATTTGCAGTTAACTCCTACTGATGTCTCTAGATGTCAAATATTGCTTGTTCATATTTGCACCAATAATTCCAAAATCATGCACTGTATAAGGTTTTAAAAGATTTCATCTTAAAGCTTACACAAGCATACAATATTCAGTTGCATTAATATTTGAACTTGGTCTAGTTCAGGTAAATCGACATTAACTGTTGTTTTTAGGATATTAATTTATATAGACATAATTTTCACATTTTTCTAAATATCTCAACAACCGAGTACCACAGACAGAACTCCTTAGCCTCATATGAAAGTCATCAGCTAGATGAATAAAATGCTGCTGGCAGTATGTATGAAACTTGAGTGGTGTCTGAGATATTGTAAGTTGTTTACAAAATATTACAAATGTAATAGATACTGGGCTGGATTCACGATGGCTTGCACGGAGTCTACGAGTAGAGTAAGACTCCAAGCAGCCACCATGTCCGACGAGCGATCCACGAACAGCCTGTAGGGGTGTGTAAGAGAGCTCCTAACACGCCTCCTACATGGAGAGGGTTGTGATATGCAAATTACCTCACTTGCAGCCGAAAGGCATGCAAATGAGGTAAATTTGCGATCCGGGAAGCAGAAACCTGTCCGAGTAGGAGACGTGTTAGCAACAGAAATGTACTCAGTTGACAACTGAGTACCATTCTGCAAATAGCACAATGGAGCCTTGTCAGCTCCAAATAAAGGTTGCATATGGTTGAGGAAGCACGCCAATGGCCAAATATATGGCCATTGGAAAGTTTCCCTGATGCAAAATTAAAATAAAAATTATTTTTTTTCTGCGATTTCCGATGTTTAAGCGTAGTGCAGTGCCGCGCAAACGGGGTGCACTATAAAAATCATAAAATAAGGCAATAAAAGCCACAAACATGGAATTTATGAAAATTGTCAAATTTCAATGTAAGGGAATAACTGACTGAAGACAACATGGCCACCGAGTAGGGGTTGCAAAGGGGAGAAGCCCAGTCTAAGACATGTAACCAAGCATTAGTAGGCAATCCTATGTAAATGAGTGTTAGGATAGTGAATCGCACTTTTACATGGCAAATGAGCACAGTCAGTGGAGTGTAGGAGTAGGATATGGGGAGGAACAGAGTAGGAGATAGGTGACATCACAAGGTGGGGTATGTATGAAAGTAGTGCAGCTCATTGGAGGACAGTGGCATCCGTTAGATGTCAGTTAGACATCATGGAAAGAGGTGTGTCAACAGGTAGGCCAGGGAAAGCAAAGAAATGGAAGGTGTATACTGTGGATAACACCAAAGTTTCTTGCTGAGCGGGTATGCGCGAATGTGCGCACCTGTAAACTTGAGTAAGACAGAGTGCTCGCGTGGAAGCATGAGTGCGCACGTTTAAGCCGGAGTAAGCATGTATAAGGCTGTTGGAAGACCTCTAAACTTGTTTGCACTGGTGTGCATGTGTTTTAGCCTGAATAAGCAAGTTTTAGTCCGTCTAAGCATGTATATGCGTGTGTGAGCTGCTGTGAGCATGTTTGCGCTTGTATGCGTGTCACTCCCGCTGAGGAAACAGAAAGGAAAAAGGAAGCACAACAAATAGCAGGAAGCTACCAGGTGATACTAGTAGAGCTAGCAGGTGAAAACAATCCAAATCAGGCAATAACACAGGCAGAGCACTAGTCTAGCCCAGCCCAGCACTTAAAACTCTGCAAACAACAGTGCAGTTTGTTTCTCACAAGAGTCACTGAAACACTGGAGTATGCTACTAGAAGTGAAAACTGAAAAAGCTTCACTCAGACAAAAAATGCTAGGGGCTGCCATTGCTGTTATAAGATGACATATGCAACATGCTGAGGGTGGTGACAATGCAAATGCTGTCGGACAACCCACAGTAAGGAGACAGAGAAGAATGTACAGGCCCAGGGTCACCTACCAGGGGTTACATGAGCTGGAGATAGTGGAGCGCTATAGAGTGGACAGAGATCTCCTGCAGCAAATTGTGGAGCTGTGCAGGCCACGTCTCACATACAGAACTAATAGAGGGGAACCCATCTCAGTGGAAACCAAGGTATGTGTTGGCCTAAGAATACTAGCAACAGGTACCTTTCAGAGACCAACTGGTGATATGATGGGGATATCACAGGCATCAGCATCCAGGGTACTGCACCAGTTCCTGGATGCCATGTCAGCACGTGTCAGTGATCATATATATTTCTCCAATTCCCTGAGGTATTGGCCAGCAATATGTGTCTCTTCCAGCAAATAGCAGAATACCCTGAGGTAGTGGGTACAATAGACTGCACACATATACGCATCAAAGCACCAGCCGGTGGGAGGGGTAGGGCCTGCATTAACCGCAAGGGCTTCCCCTCCATCAACTGCCAGGTCGTGTGTGAATAATGAATGTGTGTGCTGGCTGCCCTGGAAGCTACCATGATTTCCATATCTGGAATTTGACGCAGCTGTACCAGACATTTGCCAATGGGGACATCCCACATGGTCACTTAGTGGGGGATGCTGGCTATGCACTGGAGCCGTGGCTGATGACACCCATCAGAAATGCACACACACCTGAACAAGAACGCCATAATGAGGCACACGCGCAAACACGAAATGTAATCGAGCGTGTGTTTGGGTTGCTCAAGTCACAGTTCCAGTGCCTGGACACATCTGGTGGAGCCTTGCAATACTCACCAACTACATGTACCCAAATTGTCATGGTATGTGCTATGCTACATAATATGATCCTGTGAAAACAGCATCAACAGGACCAGCATAGGGGTGAGCCAAACAGCCCCTCACCAGTGCCAAGGCCATCACAGGCAGAGCGTGACTCGGAGGAGGAACAACCTGAGCCTGACCCAGTTGGCAGACGGAGGCATGCCCAGTATGCCTTGGCCTTGGCAAAGAGGCAACGCATAGCACATATGCTGGTTCAGTAGGAAACTCAGTAGGAATACCTCTCTCTGACTCGCACATATAGAAAAGGGATGCCTAACTTGACACTACCTGTTGCCAAACATGTATAGGGAGTGCAGTATGCGCATTTGACATTGGCAGCCCTGCAGCACCACCTGAGGCATGATTGCCATGTGTTAAGCAATGTAAGGTAGTGCTAAACAGCATTTACCACCATGTTGTATATGAAAACTTGATGACCTTCAGTAGCATCCTACCCTCACCAAACATGAGGCCACAATATGAAGACAAGATGATCAATTACAACAATTGGCTTAAATATTGGTGTCAGTGAAAGGGGATTCAATGCCTGTCAGCCTGGGATGAGATGCTCGACAAGGCATGATGCTTTGCTAGGGATGGATTTCACCTATCACCTGTGGCCTATTGGATATTGCCAAAGGCTCTTGTCACCCCCATAGTGCCTTTTCTAGGTAAGGCTCAAAACACAAACCCACCTCCATAGGTATCACAAAGGATAAGAAAGTATAAGTAATGCTACTCAATGCCAGAAGTCTAAACTGCAAGATGCATGCACTCCAAACATTCCTCAGCATGGAGAATGTTAATATCTGTGCAGTAACAGAAACCTGGTTCAAGTCTCCCAAGAGCACCCTAGCATTCACAGGTACACCTCATACCATGCTTTATAACTGCAAAACATGGAACAAACTACAAAAGGAGGGTGAGTATCAATATTTGTCAAAGATACCCACACCCCCAGGTTGGTGGCACAGCAAGAAGCATCAGAGACTACCCATGTGTAACCAACAGTGGGTAAAACCACCTTCCAGTTCATAGCCTACTACAGACCACCCTCCTAAACCCAGGAACCACACTTGGCCGACTGGAGAACACATGAAAATATGAAGATCTCCCCAAACACCATTATATTGGGCAGCTTCAACTACCCAAACATACACTGGGAGTATTACCCTAGCTCCAACACCCTAGGCCAAAGGTTCCCAGAATTTATAAGCCAAAATGCTATGGAACAACTTGCTACCACTCCCACAAGAGGGGAAAACATACTGGATCTGATCATCACCAACATGGGGACTCTATTCCCAAGACCAGAAGTGCATCCCTCACTGGTACGATCACACCAGATAGTAATCTCACTGGATATTCACATCCCCAGCCCATGGCCAGAAAACCACAGTGAAAAATGTTGACTAAAGCATATGTCACACACCTCAAAACTGTGGTGGAATCCTTCACAGCCCCTGTGTCTGTGGAAAATATGGCCCAGACCTCATAACCCTTTATAAACACATTCTATGAACACCGTCAGGAATGCATGGATCATGCAATCCCAAATAAAACCAAGACCCAATCCTCCAAAGGCAGGCATCCTGTTTGGTGGACCCCAGCCATAAACAAACCACACAATACAAGGAGGAAGCTACTATATGATAGATCCAAATCACAAAAAGGGATGCCATCTCTGACCAGTATTATTGAAAAACAACGTCCACACATAAAATTGTCTAAGGCCATCTGTGAGATAAAAATCGTACAGGACACCAAGGATAATCACAAGGCATTCTTTACTTATTGTAGGAACCTGTGTAGGAATCCCCAGGTATGTTCAGAATTAGTCCAAAATGACAAACAGTACAACAAACCCACAGACGTTGCCAACATCCAAGCTGACAGGTTCAGTGAAAAATTCTTCCCCCCTCCCCACCAAAAGGGCAAATATCTATCCCAGCAGAGTGTTGGCCCTCTGACATCACAGATGCTCAGGTAACAGCCAGCCTCTCCAAAGCAAAACACACAGCATCAATGGGACCAGACGGTGTCCTGTGCTGTGTCCAACATGAACCCCAAGAAGAATTGAACACACACATAAAACCATTGTTCAATGTCAGCCTTAACACATGATATGTACCCAAAGAGCAGTGTACAGCAACAGTGGACCCTCTCCACAAAGGTAGTGCCTCAACGGATACTGCAAACAATCACCCCAAAAGCCTGACTAGGTTGGTCTGCAAAGCTATGGAAAGGATCATCATGGACCTCAGAAATAAACATATTGGGGACACACAGACACTGGATCCCATTTTGCCTTTGTTAAGGGCAGATCCTGCCTCCTAAACCTGGTTGAGTCATTTGAAACAGTCACCAAGGCCATTGACGAGGGGATGGTGGTCCACACAGCCTACCTGGACCTTGCAAAAGCCTTCCATACATTACCCCACTTGGTCATTATAGATAAGATCACCAGCTTCAATAGAAACTCCTATGTCACTAGATGGGTTGCAAACTGGCTCAAGGACAGAACCCACATGGTCTGAAATGCTGGAGCCATGTCAGACCACAAACCAGCTACAAGTGGCATCCCACAAGGCTCAGTCCTGGAACCTCCCTTGTTTGGTATATATTTCTCAGAGGTACAGGCCAACACAGAAGGACTGCTGGTGAACAAGTTTGTAGATGACTGCAAACTGCGCGCCATAATCGACCCTCCAGCTGACACAAGCATCCTACAAAAGGGCCTCATAGAAACAGACAACTGGTGCCAGAGCCATGTCCTCAAGTGAAACACAAAACAGTGTATAGTCCTCCCCTTTGTCAAAAACTAAGTGCCCACAAATTACTACATATGTGGTAACCCATTAAGTATGGAAGAAGTGATAAGGGACCTGGGGACCCATTCGACAACCATGTGGCCAAAGTGTTCCGAGAAACATTTCATATAGCCCACCTAATCATGAAGGTAATCACATCTACATCAGTGGAGGTCATTGTGCCTCTTAACTCATCCCTCATCAGGCCCATAATTGAGTACAATGCCCCTTGTGGGATGTACCTTTTCAGACACCTGCAGCAGCTAGAAAGACCACAAAAGTACCTCACCAGGAGGATCAAAGGGCTCAAACACATGCCAGTCACTGCCCAGTTAAAGAAACGGCAGCTCCACTCAGTGGTATACTGCCTGCCCAGAGGTGATCTGTGCCAAATGTATAAAGCCATGTCCAACCTGGAATCAATGGACATGCTGCACCTTGGAAAATCAGAATCCCATCAAGCTATGCGCTCAAGAGACCTGAACCTCAGGACTGAAATAAATAGGACATTCTGGGGTGACAGATCCATAACCCAGAGGCTCCCCCCACTCTTGAGTAAACTCCCACTCCAGGTTAGCCAGAGTCCCTCACTGACTCTCTTCAAGAGGAATCCTGATGAGTGGATGGGAGATTGTAGGTTTACCCTGGGTATCACTTCTATGTCACTGTTAGTCAGAGGCACAGTATACTAACCATGAAAAATGTAATGGCAAACTCCACTTACAATGTGTGTTGAAAGCCAAACACACTCTGGCTAGGATTATAAATGCCCTAGGGCAGATAGCCTAGTATGAACCTATGAACAGAATCACACACACCAAGTAGTACAACTCTGGTCACTGTGGAGTAATGCTTGCCAGTGTCCACCCAAGTTGGTGAATACACAGCAATGTCGGACAAGCCTGGTTTAAGTAGGCCATAGCTGAACAAAATGCAACATGCTCATAGTTGCCCAACTTGCCCTTAACTAGTCTGGTCTGCTCAGTATGAGCATTTACAGCAGTGATGGGACTCAAACCCATGATACTGTGCACCATAGTGAAAGTACTGAACCACTACACCATGACAGTATTGCAGTGCTCAGCCAGTATGAGAGAATGTTGCCAAGTCTTTGCAAGCTATCCCATGGAAACCCTGCAAGCACAGCATAATCCCTGTTGAGTTATGACACAAAGTAGTCTGGCAGTAAGAACACAACATGACTTCCAACACACACAGTATTAATGTCAATATTGGTCATGTTCACACACAACCACAAATGTAGTGGACTTCAGATCATAACATATGGAAAGGTCACACTGGGCATGCTCACACACTTGGATAAATGAGACACATGTCAGGCAACAAACCATGGAAAGCCTGAACTGGGTATGCTCACAGACTTAGGCCATGTCTGAGTATAGCAGTCAGTCACACATATCTGGCAGTTGTATGTGTTAAGCCAGGAACCTCTCACAATCTAGCAATCCACCCTGTGCACACAGTTAAATGACAACAGACACATATATTAATATACCGGAACCCTGTCATGATCAAACATGTTACGCAGATACACAAGTTGTACACAGAAACTGTGAAAGCTATGGCAATAAAGTCCTGCAAACAGTAGCTGCAACAAATATTGTGCATCCCAAACATAAACATAGGTGCAGAGGTGAATACTAGGCTGTCTGCCCTGGGGAATTCATAAGCCTAGGCAGAGTGTATTTGGCGTCTGCCTCCCCAGTAGAGTAGCCTACTGTGCCTCTGTAAAGTAGATCACAGAAGGCACCCTTTAAGGCTACTTTGCTGTGCCTCTGTCAAGCAGAGACACAGTGGAGATCCCAGGGGTGAATTTGCAATTTCCCATCCATATGGCTGTATTTTGCTGGAAGAGGGTTGGTGAGGGGCTATGTCTAACTTTAACTGGGATTCAATTCCAGAGTGAGGGGAGCCTGTGAGTAATGAATCTGTCCCTGCAGCATGTCCTATTTATGTTTGTGCTGAGGTTTACGTCCCTGGAGTGTGTAGCTGTAAGGGCCTTGGATGTTATGATGTGGAGCATGTTCATTACTTCTGGGTTTGAAATGGCTGTGTATGTCAGGCATAGATTACCTCTGAGTAGGCATTAAGCAACTGAGTAGAGCTGGAGATCCTTTAGCTGAGCTGCATAGGACATCTGTGTGTAGCCCATGGTTCTCTTGGGGAGGTACTGTTGTGTTCACTGTAGTTGCCACAGGTGTTGGGTAAGGTACACCCTAAAAGGGGCATTGTAGTCAAACATGGTCCTGATGAGTGAGTAGTAGAGGGCCACAATAACCTCACATGGTCTACATGCAAACACCCATGTGAGAAGGAGGGCTATACAAAGTTCTTAGCAATGACTCTCTGTCAATGTGATTAGCAAAGGAGAGGTTATGATCTATCTGGGTCTGTGGGATATTGCCCTGTTATGTAGTAGCTTCCTCCTTCTGTTGTACAGCTTATATATGGCTGGGATCAACTAGTCAGGTCTCCTGTTTTGGAGGAGTCATGGTTTTATGTGGGATAGCATGATCAGTGCATACCTGCAGCTGCTCATACAATGCGTTTGTAAAGAATTCTGCAGATTGGTCTGTATTAACCTCCAGCACAGGGCCTCTGAAGTATTCCACCTCAGTCTTCACAAGTGCAAAGTCTGCTTTTGAGAAATTCTTTACAGTGATTTCCTTGGCTGGGTGTGGGGACAGGATATGGATGTCCAGGGAAAGTTAATCATGGTCTGATCTTAACAATGACAGTTCTACCTCTGGTGTGGAACATAGAGTCCCCATGTTGGTGATGATCCTGAAAATGATGTGTGTGTGTGGGGGGGGGGGGGCAGGGGTGTGTGTATGCCTGCAATTCTTTGTGAAAGGAATGGCCATTTTGAAGACTGGGATAATACACTAAAAGATGTACATTCTTCTTTGGAAACACTGATAATGTCAGCACCCTATAAATACAGCAGGAGAAGGGAAATCATCCAGTAATGTGAATAGCGTACTGTGCTAATGCATCTCTTTCAAGTGCCATAACCAAGTTAGGTAAGGGTTTGAATCCTACAAATGCCATGTGTGCATTTATCACACAGTTTATGAATGTGTTTTGCTGTTATTATTGTATGACATACAGTAATTGCCATGCACACATCAGGTATGTGTTTGCCACATACAGATATGTACCTGTGACCTATAATAGTTCCTATGTGTGAAGCCTGCCCCATATGAATACAGTTGTTACCTTTGCCGCCATGTGCCGCAGCTTACCAGACCTTAGGCCATACATGTATGTTGGTGACAATGCAAGCTACTGCAGTGATCTGTGTCCTAGGCCAACTATGTGACACACACCCATGAAAGCTTTGATAGATTAATGTGGGTGACGGTTCATGTCTGCAGTATATGTCAGACATGTTAAAACACAGCAAAGTCTGTGAGTGATGGCCATCCAGTGTAGGTGTATGGCAACTGTTGCCAATATGCATACAGACACCTTCTTGCTTAGGTGATACACAGAGGGACTGCAGAATACCTTTGGAAATGTGAATATCACAGGATAGACAAGATAACACCTGTCCACATGTACACACCATTACCAGTTCTACATGATGGGTGCTACCACCTACATGGTACTGTTGGAATACTATGTTAACTACATGCCGATGACAATGCCACAGTAGCGTTACAGCAATATACCATGGCTTGGACAACAGGTATCTGTCAGTATGATACACTTGTGGTGGTTAGGTGTGTCATGTGTAGAATGCATTGTAGGCCACTGTATGTATTTGCAGTCATGGATGGACATATCCATAGTGTGTTGGCATGTACATGAGACTGCTATATGCCAAAGGGTATTGTTCCCAGGGATGTGTGGGGCTCAGTAACAATGGCTACTGGTATAGTGTAGTACTGCAGGGATATCACTGACACCAGGTTCCTACGTCTGTGTATCAGTTGAGGAGACACCATGTAATAACCACTGAATGTCAGGCTATGTAAGCTGTGTGTACTACCAGAATGCAGACCATTGACATGTGGAAACCGTATCACCCACAGCATACTGTCAAACCATGTCATGTTCCATGCTGGCCATGTTCACAAATGTACACCTGCAAATCGGTGATGCAAACATCATACATGTACTGTCCACACCCCAACACATGTAGGCACAGGTACACACAACAGCCATGTGGCACATGTGCAGACAGTACACTTTGGGAATTAACACTGGTGTATACAAAACTGCAATGACAAACATATAGTTAATGCATCATGCATGCGCGAATATACCCACAACAATATCATTACACTGTACTGTTAACAACATGATAATATTACTACAGTGCTATGTAGTCACCCTGTGCATCAGTACCATGCTATCCTGTTCCAGCATCAATGTTACAGATGGCAGGAGGTGGCAGAGTTTCATCATATGCACAGGGTGTGTACTTGGTTTGCCAGAGTCTGCCATTGACACATCCAATCGACATGTATGTGTGTGTGTGTTAGTGGGAGACAACAGTACAAGATGGGGCAAAGTTGCTGCGATGTTTGTGTGTATGTGTTAGCCCTAGGTGTTAGCATTATGTGTGTGTGTATGCATGCACACAGTTCCACCATGTGGCTGCCATATACGGGTGTTTGTGGACAGCCACAGACTGTACCTGCCAGGTCATACAGGTCACTGTCTCTGGCCATGGACACGGTACCTGTGCCTGGCAGGGGTGCTACGGACAGTATCAGGTACTAAGCCAGACTGGGTACTGTCATCAGAAGCAGTGGGTTGTTGACTGGACACATGTCTCTGCTGGGACTGTCCAGAGCCACGTGCACGTGGTCTTCTAGGACGGTCTAATGACAGCACAGACCCAGCATTGCTAGGGCTGGTACTGGCACTATGGAAGCGACTGCGGGTTTGTTGTCATCCGCGACGACTGGCAGCTGATAATGTTGCTGGCAGACATCCACGTCAACGCCTCAGCCATCCTGCACTGTCCTGGCTCCTGGACATGTAGTTGTGGAACAGATCTAATGTGTCCCCCCAAAGTCTATCAATGACCTCGCTGATGTTACGGATGGCAGACACAACGTCACGCATAGTGTCATTCATAGTGGTGCGGTGTGCTCTAAGCTCCCTCAGACCCTGTCTGGTGTACCATTCCATACGTGCCTGTGCCTGCATTACAGCCTGGAACATAGCTGAGGCTGATAGACCTCTGTGGGCATGTCTGACAGGGGCAGTATGACCACGGATGCTTCCACGAGAACCCCAGGACATCTGCCTGTGTGGTACCATGTCAGGAATCTGGCCATGGCTGCTGTGAGGGGGATGCATGTGCCAATGATACCACACTACCCTGGTCAATGCCCACTGTATGCTGTCCCTCAGCTAAGGACATTGGTGACAATGGATGTATCGGCAGGATGACTGTGCACATTGATGGGGTTGACTGCTGTGTACTGTCAATTGGATGACCAAGGACAGACCCTGTCACACCTCCCTGTGCCATTACACATGTATCATCATTAGCACTATCCCCAGCAGTGGCTTCAGGTTCTCTGCTGCACTCCACCAGAGCAACATCAGAACCTGTGAGAGGAAGATAGGAAACACAGTTTACAAATGTGTACACAATATTAGCACACAGGCACAAATGCACACATGCACACAGGCGCACATGCACACATGCACACAGGCACACAGGTGCACATGCACACATGCACACATGCACACATGCGCACATGCACACATGCACACATGCACACATGCACACAGGCGCACATGCACACAGGCGCACATGCACACATGCACACATGCACCATGCACACAGGAGCACATGCACACATGCACACATACACACAGGTGCACATGCACACAGGCACACATGCACACATGCACACATGCACACATGCAGACAGGAGGCACACATGCACACCTGCGCACATGCACACAGGCGCACATGAACACAGGCGCACATGAACACAGGCGCACATGCACACATGCACACAGGTGCACATGTACACATGCACACATGCACACAGGCGCACATGCACACATGCACACAGGCACACAAGCACACAGGCACACAAGCACACAGGCACACTCCTCAGTACAGCAGATACAAACACAGACACACCTGCAATCCAACACATACACAATACTGTTTTAGGGTGGGTGACCATTTCACAAGGAAAAACATCACTGCACACGTGTCAGCATGCAGGTTATGTGTTGCTCAGGAACATGCAGTGCAAGTGTAGACAGCCCTTGTTAATAACAGTATACGTGTACTTGATGCTTGTGTGTAGTTGTTCAGTGATTGTCTCCACCCTGGGACACAATGTGTACAAGGACATAACAATGTTGTTCAAGTGTTACAAGCTGTGGGTGCATAGATTTGCACACACACACACACACACACACACAACACACAACACATGACGGTGCTACACAATAACAGCTATGTGTACTTTTGTGGTCAGTGGAACTGGATGTGGTGTAGTAACGTGAGCCATGATCAACATGCTTCTTGTGGTCAGTCAACAATAATAATGTGTGCGAGACAGGCAGCTAGCATGCTTTACCTGAAGTGCAGTAACATGACTACATCCACAATTACACAGCCACTTGTTACATGGGTGTGTAAGGTGGCCAATAGTGAGCATTGCCTAACATGAATGTATTATTTGTTCCAGACTGTTGCACAAAGACATGATAGGCCTCTATCCCTCAGGTATATTATGTGTGCTGCGTAGATAAGTGGGATGCTGAAGGCTGGCCATACAGCAGATGTCATAATTGGAAATGTGTAGCAGGCTAAGGTGTAGTGTGTATGCCAAACATGTGTGTGTTGTGTACATGTGTATCTGGTGTGCCTATACAATGTCCAGTATTGTGTTGTCACACATGTGTGTCATGCTCTGTGTATTGCATGTGAGTAAGGCAGCTACTGAGAATAATGGGATATGCATAGTCTCACAGCAAACATGCACAGCATGCATTATGTGTAGGTGTGTTACATGTGCACACACACTACACCTCCATATGACATGCACATGTCATTAGCAATAGTATTGTTATTACACACTCACCAGCATGGATTAGCTGTCTTGCTGTCACTCCAGAGGGACCTGAAAACATATGAGAGTGATTGCCAGTGGCCACAACTGTGCCTTTGATACTGTGAGTATGATAAAGTACAGTAGTACAACAGGTGGCTTTCACAGGTGTACAGATTATGCTCAGAATATCAATCTTGCAGAAGAATGGGCAGGTTAACAGCTACACAAACAGTACACATCTCACACACGCATAGACTACCAGTACAGAGAACAGTCAACTACAGATATGGGATGTTACCTGCACACTCCATTTCAACACCCTGGGTGGCTCCAGCCTCCATGATGACACATGTTTGTGGATGTTCTTGCTGTTGCCCTGGAGCCACAACACTTAGGAGGTGCTCCTCCACACTGGTGAGGGGGGGTGGATAGGTACCCTACCACCTGTGGCAAGCTGTTGTCTGTGGATATCAGATGCACGCTGCCAGACATGTCTAATTAAATCACTGCAGTGATGGTGTATCTGCTCATATGTCCGGTTATGCATGCCTATGTCATTTACCCGACGGACAAGTTCTTGTCACAGTGCAGCCCTCTCATGCTGGTTCTGGCTGGTCCTGGAAAACAGCACAGAGTAATTATGCGCCAGGCTCTGGTGGATCTCCTGATCCTCTGCTGCTGTATACGGTGGGTTTCTCTGATGTACGATCACCCTGGAAGGAAGGAAAAGAAAAATATGTGAGCAAGTCATGTGGCACACTTAATATTCAAATGTACTGATATTACTTCACTGCCATATATAGCATCTGTCTGTCTATCAGGGGATACACATGTTCGATACCACATATCAGTGCTCAGCCCACAACTGTCTGACAGTGCCTGCCACACTCCATACAACAAACTAGTATACACCAGCACTCGGCACACTGTTTGGGATACAATGTACAACCTCACACTGAGGTATGTATCAAGCTAATGAATGAAGAATATTGTCATCCCATGCAATGAATGCAATACACATGTACAGTTTCAACGGTAATCCACCCTAGTCTTTGATGCCATACCCCTACCTGACATACGTGCACAGTTTTTACTAAAACCAGCATACTGCTGTCACAGAGTATACATGCTGCCAGGTACACACACATACCTTGTAACACACATGTGATTGCGGCCATTTTACAGATATCATTACACACACATTACACATACATACAACACACAAATGTATGACGACACAGATGAGCATTAACTGTGTACCTTATAGTACTGTGTGCCCCTACTTATAGATACCTATGCATGAGATATGTAATCTGTGCAGACTACAGGTAACACACCAAACAGTGTTACCACAGAATGTGAACATACACTATACTGTAGTGTTTAGGCCTACAACATCAGGTAGTACAACAGTTCATATGTGAGCTGGATTCAACAGCAGTACCACTTACTAAGCATTCGTGTATTGCTTCTGCCTATGATGGGACACCGCAGTCATACACAGGGAACTACAGCACAACATATGCCAATCTACTATGTTTGCATCCCAATAACTGACACATCTTTCTCTGGCCTCACACCAAGGACACCAACTACCATGACAGACACAAACTCACGCTAAGCTATCACACCTTTACAGACCTTGCACACTGTCAATGACACACTCATTCAATGTCACATAGCTGGTATTGCACTGAGTACATGTGTGTGTGCATTGTGTCATAGGTAGGTACTATGCTATTGGCCCTGGGCCTAGGGCAGCCTAGCCATATGCTACCCTGCCCTTTGGTACACATGTACTGTGATTTTACTTGCTCCTGTGAAACGGTTACACACAGGTGACTCACAGGGCATATTACCTATCTCCATGACATTCATCAGGGGTATTGTTAAGAGAAAAAGTTTTGAAACATACTGTTATTTGTCTTTTTCCTCTTCTTGCAAAAGTGAACATGTTATTTGTTGGGATATGCCTATCAAAGATGGGCCTCATCTGTGAACAAAATGCAGCATTGCTTATGAACCTGAATAATAACTGTTTTCCGCATTTCAGAATAAAGAGATTTGGTTATAGCTTGGTGAAGCCTGGGATAAGGACACACGGCCGAGTAAGAGTTAATTTACTGAAGCAGGCTGTGTGTCCTGGAAAATTTGAGCTACCATTGTTGAAGTGAACATTCTGTACTTCTTGAACATTCTGTACTAACTGTTGGTTTGAGGTGATTTGTGATAAACATGTTTATCCTATATGTTTTTCATAGCCAACTGTCAACGGTCAAAAATGTAACAAAAAGTTGTTTTGCTTGCAGTATAAAAGTTGATGTCAGTAAACAAGTTGGCCAGAGGAGATCATCTTGGCCAACATGCTGTGTAATCTGGTTAGCTGCTAATAAAGAAGTTTTTCATCACCTGAGGCAGATGTGACTCGTTTGAATTTTTCTTCTGACAGGTATGTATGACATCTACTAATGAGGAGTCTTGTTTGTTAATGCTGGGTGGTTTAGTCCATGGTATGGCATATTTGTGTACAGAAACCTGTACCACCAGCATGTGCTGTTTAGTGCGGTGACAGGGATTAGGGCCCTAGGTCATGAAGGCTGGACGGATTGTGAGGTGTTGCCATGGTGGTTGGCCAACTGGTATGGGTGTGACATAACTCTGTATGTCCAGCACTGGTAACCTCTGTGTAGGCAGTATGCAAGGCACTTTAGCTGTGGTTTTGTGAGTCATTCTGCATAGGGAATGTGTTTGTGGCCATTATCAGTCTTTGTTAGGTATGTCTGTGGCCTTTCCATTTGCTGTAGTTCTCATGGGAGGTACATACTGCATAGGACATTGTGAGGTGTACAGGGGTACACTGACTTACACTTCCCTAGCTGACACACCTTTTGTGATGATACATACCATGTACAGGGATTACAAGACTAGTGTGCCACTGTGGATATCAAAGGGGGGACTATTGTACACCTGTGTCCCATGTTCCCTTCTGACACCTCCAGTGGTAGGCAGGCAACCACCTATGTGGTAGTTAGTGGGTAACATGTTTTGGAATGGGGTATGGTACTGCAGTATCAACACTGGTGTTCTGTCCATGCCTTGGTCTCCAGGCACCTGTTGCAGTACATCTGCCCCCATGTCTCCCTCTCTCACTCTCTCTTTATATATATATATATTTATATATATATATATATAATATATATATATATATATATATATATATACACACATATCAATATATACATATCCATATATATATATATATATATATATATATATATATATATATATATATATATATGTAAATATATATACATATCTACATATATGTATATATATCTATATACACACCTCTATATATATCTATATATATATATATATATATATATATATATATATATATATATATATATATATATATGTATATATATATATATATATATATATATATATATATATATGTATATATATATATATATATATATATATATATATATATATATATATATATATAGACATTCATATCTATCTGTATACATGTAGGTATCTAAATTTATATCTATATATGCATTTGTCTATTATATCTATATGTATATACATATTCTCTATCTATCTATCCATATATCTCTATGTATCTATACAGACCTCTCTGTCTATGTAGATATATATATATATATATATATATATATATATATATATATATAGATATGTAAATATATCGATATATATATGTATATCAATATATAGATATATGTATGTATATATGTATATATATATATATATATATATATATATATATATATATATATATATATATATATATATATATATATATATATATATATATATATATATATATATATATATTTATATATATGTATATATATATATATATATATATATATATATATATATATATATATATATATATATATATACACACACACACACACACACACACACACACACACACTTCTTAACATCCATTGCTGTACATATACATGCACATGTAGGTACATGGACTGCCCACCTTTCATGGTGGGAATATCACTTCTGCAACAGTTGTGAGACATACCATTCTGTAATGATATTGCACACTGTTGTGCATAATGCATTATGCTGTCCTCAAGCCATATAGCTGTAGCAGGCCTCACTGGCTCAGTCCCACAGAAGTTCACCACCACATGATATATAACTGCACTGCATGCTGTTTTCAATGCCACACACTACAACCTACATTGATATGTGCACATAGCAATCTTCAACTACATATGTATGTCCAGCCTTCACTAACAGTTGCAGTATGTCCCTTGCCCTATGCACATCTTCATATACATATAGATACTGACTGCTAACACATATGGATGGTTCACAGTATGTAGATTATTAGATTATGTAGTTTACATTACCTTTGTCTCTGACAGCTTTTTTTTGGATTGCTGGCTTGCTAGCTTGCTGGCTGGCTGGCTGGATGGCTGGCTGGCTGCCTGCCTGGATGGCTGGATGGCTGGCTGCCTGTATGCCTGGATGGCTGGCTGGATGGCTGCCTGGATGGCTGGCTGGCTGGCTGCCTGGATGGCTGGCTGGCTGGCTGCCTGGATGGCTGGCTGGTTGCCTGGGTGGCTGGATGGCTGGCTGCCTGGATGCCTGAATGGCTGGCTGGATGGCTGCCTGGATGGCTGGCTGGCTGCCTGGATGGCTGGCTGGCTGCCTGTGTGACTAGATGGCTGGCTGCCTGGATGCCTGGATGCCTGGATGGCTGGCTGGATGGCTGCCTGGATGGCTGGCTGGCTGCCTGGATGGCTGGCTGGCTGGCTGCCTGGATGGCTGGCTGGCTGCCTAGGTGGCTGGATGGCTGGCTGCCTGGATGCCTGGATGGCTGGCTGGATGGCTGCCTGGATGGCTGGCTGGCTGCCTGGATGGCTGACTGGCTGGATGCCTGGATGCCCAGATGGCTGGCTGGCTGCCTGGGTGGCTGGCTGGCTGGCTGCCTGGATGGCTGGCTGGCTGCCTGGGTGGCTGGATGGCTGGCTGCCTGGATGCCTGGATGGCTGGCTGGATGGCTGCCTGGATGGATGGCTGGCTGCCTGGATGGCTGGCTGGCTGCCTGTATGGCTGGCTGGCTGCCTGGGTGGCTGGATGGCTGGCTGCCTAGATAACTGGATGGCTGGCTGGATGGCAGCCTGGATGGCTGGCTGGCTGCCTGGATGGCTGGCCGGCTGCCTGGATGGCTGGCTGGCTGCCTGGGTGGCTGGCTGGCTGGCTGCCTGGATGGCTGGCTGGCTGCCTGGGTGGCTGGATGGCTCCCTGCCTGGATGCCTGGATGGCTGGCTGGATGGCTGCCTGGATGGCTGGCTGGATGGCTGCCTGGATGGCTGGCTGGCTGCATGGGTGGCTTGATGGCTGGCTGCCTGGATGCCTGGATGGCTGGCTGGATGGCTGCCTGGATGGATGGATGGCTGCCTGGATGGCTGGCTGGCTGCCTGGATGGCTGGCTGGCTGCCTGGTTGGCTGGATGGCTGGCTGCCTGGATGGCTGGCTGGATGGCAGCCTGGATGGCTGGCTGGCTGCCTGGATGGCTGGTCGGCTGCCTGGATGGCTGGCTGGCTGCCTGGGTGGCTGGCTGGCTGGCTGGCTGCCTGGGGGGCTGGATGGCTCCCTGCCTGGATGCCTGGATGGCTGGCTGGCTGGCTGCCTGGATGGCTGGCTGGCTGGCTGCCTGGATGGCTGGCTGGTTGCCTGGGTGGCTGGATGGCTGGCTGCCTGGATGCCTGAATGGCTGGCTGGATGGCTGCCTGGATGGCTGGCTGGCTGCCTGGATGGCTGGCTGGCTGCCTGTGTGACTAGATGGCTGGCTGCCTGGATGCCTGGATGCCTGGATGGCTGGCTGGATGGCTGCCTGGATGGCTGGCTGGCTGCCTGGATGGCTGGCTGGCTGGCTGCCTGGATGGCTGGCTGGCTGCCTAGGTGGCTGGATGGCTGGCTGCCTGGATGCCTGGATGGCTGGCTGGATGGCTGCCTGGATGGCTGGCTGGCTGCCTGGATGGCTGACTGGCTGGATGCCTGGATGCCCGGATGGCTGGCTGGCTGCCTGGGTGGCTGGCTGGCTGGCTGCCTGGATGGCTGGCTGGCTGCCTGGGTGGCTGGATGGCTGGCTGCCTGGATGCCTGGATGGCTGGCTGGATGGCTGCCTGGATGGATGGCTGGCTGCCTGGATGGCTGGCTGGCTGCCTGTATGGCTGGCTGGCTGCCTGGGTGGCTGGATGGCTGGCTGCCTAGATAACTGGATGGCTGGCTGGATGGCAGCCTGGATGGCTGGCTGGCTGCCTGGATGGCTGGCCGGCTGCCTGGATGGCTGGCTGGCTGCCTGGGTGGCTGGCTGGCTGGCTGCCTGGATGGCTGGCTGGCTGCCTGGGTGGCTGGATGGCTCCCTGCCTGGATGCCTGGATGGCTGGCTGGATGGCTGCCTGGATGGCTGGCTGGATGGCTGCCTGGATGGCTGGCTGGCTGCCTGGGTGGCTTGATGGCTGGCTGCCTGGATGCCTGGATGGCTGGCTGGATGGCTGCCTGGATGGATGGCTGGCTGCCTGGATGGCTGGCTGGCTGCCTGGATGGCTGGCTGGCTGCCTGGTTGGCTGGATGGCTGGCTGCCTGGATGGCTGGCTGGATGGCAGCCTGGATGGCTGGCTGGCTGCCTGGATGGCTGGTCGGCTGCCTGGATGGCTGGCTGGCTGCCTGGGTGGCTGGCTGGCTGGCTGGCTGCCTGGGGGGCTGGATGGCTCCCTGCCTGGATGCCTGGATGGCTGGCTAGATGGCTGCCTGGATGGCTGCCTGGATGGCTGGCTAGCTTGGTTTTTCTTTTTTTGGTCTGTCTCTCTGTCTGTCTGTCTCTCTCTCTCTCTCTCTCTCTCTCTCTCTCTCTCTCCTCCAGTTGCTGCAATGATATTATTGCATGTGTGGACTGGCAGTACAGGCTGCTTTTGTAGGTATCTGCACATGTGCATGTAATGGCCTCTGCACCAATTGCTGGCCAGCATTTACTAATTGCATGCAGCCTGCTGTGTGGTAATTGCAGTTCTCACTGTGATTTCAGGACACTGCTATAAAATGTTAGGTTAGGTAGGCGTAGGCCTTTCAGTTTTGCAAGGTGGGGACCATGCTGGTTTGCTGTGGACACTGTTGTGTCAGTCGGAAGGTTGGTATGTCTCTCATATCTAAGGCTGTGTTGTAGCCACTGAAATGCATGTTGTACTGAAACCTGACTGTTGCTTTTTCCATTTCACTCTTCTCAGTATGTATGTTAACTCACACCTGCTAATGCTAACACTGTTTACATGGAAGTATGTACTTTCCTGTGGGAGTTGTGGATTAACTGGTGTACAACAGTAGTTCTTGCAATGTGTTGCTATGGCTTCACTATTTTCCCTTTACATTCACTCCTTGAAGGCCTGATATTTGTCTTTACTGGAATGTGTTGCTATGGCTTTCCTATTTTCCATTTACATTCACTCCTTGTAATGCATGATATATTTCTTTCAGCAGTAAGTTCTTATATGTTTGCTGTGGCTTGGTGGCACTGCATGCAGTCTGGTGAGCCCAATGTCTGGGGTTTGACACTTACAAGGGTATTTTATGTTGCTGCTGAGCAGTACTAGGGCCTTGTATGTTGTACTAACAATTATGAATATCAGGCAAATGCAGTGCTTGTAAACTGCTATACTGTCATTAGTTTGTTAGATGGCTACATCCTTTGATATTTCTGTGTTGTACTCCTACATGAGGGTGTGGTTGTGGGAGTAATTCTACAGCTATTCGCAGAGTGTGTAACAGCAGACAGGCTGATATGCCTGTGTATTTCTGACACTTGCAGGCCTCAGATACTCTCAGGTATATATTTGACCAGCCTCAGGCAAAGGTACATATCAGTGGGATACACCCGTGATATATTTCAGATATTCTGCAGTTGTGACTGTGGGGTATTTTGAGCATATGTATTACTACACCATTTCTGACATGCAAGTAGTGTCTACTTTAACTTATTGACAGTCACCATTATGTGGGACACCCCATCTTTCTGCCTACTGTTAGTACATTTCACAGGGAGTCAGTGGGGCACAGGTAACATTTATTTGCAAATCAGGGACATCCCAGTAAATCAGTCACAGTTGGGAAGTCTGGCCTCATACCTATTCAAATATGGTGGTGTTTATCCTGCTCTGATACTGTGTGGGGTTTGTAAGGTGCTACTGTAACATTATTACCTCCTAGCATTGCTGTTTCTCTTATCACACTAATGTAATGCAATTCCACAAGAATTGCCAGTAAGGATTCAGGGAACAAGCTTTGTGTAATGGCCTTCCTATATTCCCTTTACATTCATTCCTTGTATTTCATGATATATTTCTTTCAGCACCAAGTTCTTGTATATCTGCCGTGGCTCAATGGTAATTCATGTAGACTAGTGTTTCCAAGGTTCAGGGTTTGAGACTGACAGGGGTATTTTATTTTGCTGATGAGAAGACTACAGGCCGTGTCATACAGAGTGACTAAGGCACTTTTAAGCAGTTGTAAGTGGGTTAGCGCTGGTTTGCGCTATGCTTACACATACGCACACTCACTTAGCTGAGCGCATACTCGCTTAGCTAAGCGCACACCCGCTGACCACTGGTTAAAAGTGCTTATTCCCGCTAACACCCGCGCTAATTTCTTTTAAAGAAAAGAAAATGGGGAGATAGGAAAGTGGTGAAAAAGGGGGCACAAAGAGGGTAGGACAGTAGGAAAACAAGCTCAGGATGTGCAGGGGGGATGTAGGGAAGGCCCATTGCTGCCCATTTCTTTATCAGCAACAGCTGTGCATATGTGTGAAATTTGGTGTGAAATTTGAAACCTTCCACCCCTGAGAGAGGGGTGAGGACAACAACATATGTTGTACTGCTAATTAGAATTATCAGTTTACATGTCCAGTGAACATGTGTGCGAATTGGGCAGCTATGTATGGGGCGTAATTTTTTTGTGGGAACAGAGTGCCCTTTTTTATATTTTTTTTCAGGTGAGAGTGGAATGTGAGGTACAGGAAGTAGATATATTTGGGGAGGTAGATTGGGGAGGTTAACAGACAAGACAAACAAGATGCATACAGGGGTGGAGCATGACACATGTGGGGGGTAAACACAAATGACGGGGACGGATGTTTGGATATCGCAATCCCATGAGCCCACAGATGGCAACAGTGGAACTGAAATCCCCACCCATAGGCAGTTACCACTGCACCTTCACAGCCAAGGCAAGGGCTGTGCTGGGGGCTGGATAGGATGGGCAGGCACACCCGTGAGTTGTGCCACCCTCACCTCAAGCTGGTGTAGGGGATCAGTCACATAATGTCTGATCTCACTACGCACCACAGACCGGACCCTATGGAGGGTGAGTGGAGGCTCTCCTCCAGCCACGCTTGCAGAGGGGGGACGAGCCCCATCCCCTGCAGCGCTTCCACCTGAAGGTGGCACAGGGCCACCGGAGGAGGAGGTCCCGGCCCAGGCACTGGTGCCAGGTGCACTCGCCAGCTGAGGTGGGAGAGGTGGGTCCGTTGGAACCCGCCTTCCTTGTTGTCCTATGTTTAGCAGTATTTTATGGTATTTTGGGTTAGTAACAAACAACACTATTCAAAATTAGTTGTAACAGCATGCATCAGTATTCCCATTAACCAAACACCCATGAATTCCAAACATTGAGCAGTAAGCATAATACATGCATATTTAGAACAACAGTGCACATTCCAACAGCATGCAGGGTTGATTGGTGGCAACAAGCCATCGGGTTTGGATATGTGAACGGGGCACATGCATCAACATACATGCAGATATGTATGAACCAACAGGACAAATGTCCATGGGAATTAATTGTGAATACACATACCCGGTTTGGTGTGGAATGGCATCATTTGTGAAAATAGGGTAAGGTGGAGAAATTTTACATTAACAACTTAAACTACCTATACATATACTGTACATTCCTAGTAGATGCAGATATATATCCCCTACATGTATTAGTACAGTTTCCTGTATGTAACCTTAGGAATGCTGGTGATGGGGATGTTACTGCTACATTAATATACATTCCATTTTTATTCATATATGTTCATATCTGGCTGTGTTCAGGTACAGCATCCTGCTACATTTGATTTATATGGGTCTAGACAACTGTGGATGTTCAGCATTTCATACAACCATACTATTTCCATAATGCAAGGGTACAGCAACATATCCAATTTGTGGGACGGACACAGTCCATGTTCTGTATTTTATTTAACACATTACAATCTTTGGTTGTGGCTGTCTCATTCATTTCATAATGTAGTGACTGCAGTATACCTTTATTCCAGACTTATTACAGCTTTCTTGGTAGCTTCAAACTGTCTTTCTCACACTGTCTCAATTATTTTATATTTACATTTCAGACTGGTACTTAATTCTAGGCTTTATTAACATTTATTACTGGTTTACGACAACCCTTTCCAGTTGACTCACTTATTTCATATGGCAGAATTTACAAGGATGTATTTGACACTTGTCTATCCTTTGTTGATTGATTACCACTCATTTTCTGGCTGCAGCAGTTATCTGATATTACAATACAGGTGGAAAATTCTATTTGAGACTTGTTTAATCTTTATTACTGGATTGCATTACACTATTTTCCAGGCTGCATCACTTATCTAATCTTACAATACTAGCAGAATCTTTCTTCTAGGCTTATTTGACCTTTATTAGTGGGTTACAACACTGAACTCTTTTACAATCTGTCTCACTTATATTCTATGACAATACCAGCTAAATAATTACTAACCTGCCTGGTGGCGCAACCTCAGCAGCCTATCAGCATAGGCTCGCTGATTCGCAGAACAAACACCTGCAGCTGTAATATAAAGGAAGTAATATTGGAACATACATCTCCATACTAAAGGCTAGGATAGCATTTCTTACATACTTAATTACATGGATACTTACTCAGTAGTGGGGCGTTGGGCATTTGGTGGGCCTCCTGGATCCAACGGTTCAGTTGGTCCTCCTTCCATCGCTTCAGGTCCTCATGGGGGTGACGGACCTGTTCACCAGTCCTTGGAATGCCTGTGGCACTGGTGAGATCATGTGCCAACCAGTTCCACGCCTCTGCCTTGTATGCACCCCAGTGAACCTGGCCCTGCATGAGTTGTGCTTCATGATCATGGACTAAGAGCCAAACTATATATTTTGACTCCTCAACACCCTACCTTTGTGCTCTAAAGTGACTTCCCTCTCCTGCACCTGCCATCCTGACTGCAAATGGGTACCACAATCAGTTATTCTGTGAATTCCTGCCTATAGGGCTTATATATGCCAGTTTCCCCGCACTTATCTGTGATTGGCAGTTTTGGATATTTATCAGCTTAAAAAAACCTGCTTTGTCATGCTTCTATTTCCATTCATTCCTATATATATGCTAATACTGCATTTCTCAGTACAACTGTCATGGCTTAGTGGTTCAGTACTTTGACTATGGTGCACATTATCCCAGGTTCGATCCTGGGCAATGCTTTTTTTATTTTACTACTGTCTAGACAGGCCAGGAGGTGTGTCTGTGTAAAGGTGGCTTTGATACAGCTTGCCCAATGTTGCCCGCCAGTAAGCTGGTTGGCGCACTGCGCAGCTCCGCACAAACAGCTTACGCTGGGTAACGCGTTATTTAGCTATGAGCACTCATATTATGCTGGTTGAAGTGCTGCTGAACTACGGGCACTCATTTTAAGCGTGGTAAAGTGCTGCTCAACTCCGGGCACTCATATTAAACCTGTTAAACCGCTGCTCACCTGCGGGCACTCATATTAAGCTTGTTAAAGCGCTGCTCACCTACGAGCACCCATATTCAGCTTGCTAAAGCCTTGCTAAGCTATGGGCAATTCTGATCCTTTTTTATATTTTATTATGTTGGATTTCTTCAAAAATACATGGCCCATTTCATTACATTTTACTTAAATTATAGTGTTATATATATAAATATATATATATATATATATATATATATATATATATATATATATATATATATGTCAGGGGATGGTTTCATGCTTATTTAAATAAAAATGGAAAATGATGTTGTGGGGGCTCGAACCGTGACTACCTCCTCTTTGGCCAACGTCTCTACCGCTACGCTATTGCTACTTGGCTTAATTTGCATATTTAGATCTTATATGCTTTTCAATGTCTGCTAACTGTGGCTGAGCGGAGGGCATACCCGCGCAAACTAGCACAACTACGGGCAAACATTTTGGAAATTATAAAAAAAAATAAACTGCTATTTTTACGTTTTACATTACAGTTGGGTTTATAGTCTGTGAATGCATGTGGTGTTGTGTTCCGTGACATTTCCGTGGACACGCTCGTGGGTATTTACTTTCTGGACTCTGACTCTTCTGGGGGCATGTCCCTTTGCAGAACTCAGCATTCAGACACACCCCCTACTTTCCTACATGGACCGTGTTAGCCTAGGGTATGATTCAGCATGCCCTCATGAATATGCATGGCATGCTGACGTCATACCGTTAGACTGCAGCCTCCGTGTAAGACATATTAACTCTTACATGGAGGTTTCGTGAATCCGGCCCACTGTGTTTATTGTGACTTATAAAATTAAGTTTAAGACCTAGAACATAAAGAATACTACCACCATAAAAATAGTTTGTGCTGAAGAGTTTGCCATTTATACGTCTTTCATACCCCCTATGGTTCCAGAGGTATGAACATTTGTTTGAAATGTGAGGACATAATTTGATTCTTTCAAATGGCTTAGGCTCCACCCATTGGAAGTTACAATGCAAACTTCCTGAGCTCCATTGGAGTGAATGAGTTAAAGAGTGAAGTTAGAAAATAATGACAGACATTTGAGTTTCGGACTTCATACCCTTCAGAAAATTCATGCTAATGGAAAACCTGTTATTCTATCAACTTTCTAAGTTTGTAAGACCAATATTTAAAAATTGTCCCTATTTTTGGACCTTTGTTCCACTTTTATTTATAGCTTTGTCCAGATTTCTTTCTCTAAGTGTTTGAGAGATATATGACTGCCACGTATTTGGAACAGGCTACCAATTCATGTGAAACAGAGCACTTCTATGATACTGTTCAAGTGGAACCTGGAGAAGTGGATGGAACATTGTAAATTCTTACCACGGATACAGCTCACAACTTTCCTGGACATGGGTAGTCATCACTAAATGCAATCTTGGTTATTGTCTAGCATTTCTATGGAATTACATTGGGATGAAATAGCTAGGCTTAAAATTACCTCCGGGTCGATAGCCTAATAATCACATATGATTCTATGATCCTATGATCTAGCCCACTTCCCACTACTTACTACAGTATATACCTCCCATAATGGGCAGACAGTTTCCCACCATGTCTCCAGATGCCCAATGGACATGGCCATCCTGAGGCAACAGAGCAATTGCCTCATGTATATTGGCAACCAGTTACTGCTAAAAACAACTAATACAGCATGTGAGAGCTGTATCTATACTATGAATTTGGAATCAATTCTCTCACATAACAACAAATCAGATATCAAACATGTTGTCAGCACACACAATTCACCTGTTGCATATAAGTTCTGTAAAGAATGAAAGAAAATGTAAGTGCCGTAGGGAAGTTTGAGTCTGTGACTAAATGCATGAACCTGAAATGTATTGTACATAGATATGTGACTAAATGCATGAACCTGAAATGTATTGTACATAGAGATGTGACAGTCTGCACACAGTGGAAAATTACTGAGAGAAGGGACTGTCTGAAAGTAGTAAACATGCCTATATATGGAAATGCATTAGATTTTCTTTTTTTTTTGCCTAGAGATGTAATGACATCACGTAACTTTAGAACTACAGGTAATGCCCTTATTGGTTAACCATGCTTTCTGTGTTATTTGTTCAGTATTACTTTTCTAATGAGTCAGCATTTCATTGCCTATATAAGCTACAGTTTTTGTTTGTTCTGGGAGTCGCCCTGATATTTTTTTTTCAGAGGCTCCTACACATGTGTAATAAAGCTACTGAACGAGAGGAAGTCTATTGTCTTAATTTTACAATTGGTGCCATTTACTCGGATCTGATCTGGCAGTGCTACGGTCACTCAGGGCTGGTGGATTTGCTGCTTTGGGCCCATGACAAGATTTTGTCTTTTCTTGCAGTATCTCCACCATTGTCCTGTCTGAACGGAAAAAAGAAAAGAAAAAAAAAAACAAAAGAAAACTGCAGGGCACTTAGAACATATTTTCATACGTTTTCCTCTCTTTCAGTTCAAAGGTAAGTGGCATGATTTTCTTTGTGTAGTGCCTGATGTGTGATTGAGGGATTAATCGAAAAGTTCTGGCAACATAAGTATGCATGTGTGAGTGTGGGATACCATGACACAACTGTCGTTTTCTTTTCTGTATCAGACAGAAGAAATAAAAGTGATCATTTTGATCACGGGTGCGAATGATGGAAGTTTTAAGGAGCCAGAAAAAGGAACTCCTGCAGGTTATATGTATTCTCGTGTGTCCCGGGACAGTTGTTTGTATTTGTCTCAGTGGGTCTCCCTCACCAAAAATTATGGTAAACTTGCATTTCCCAAACATGGGACTTTTAACAAGGATATTTTGTCAAATTTACAAACTAGATTAAAGAAAAAAAGGTCCCGGGGATGTGTTGGACAGCGTTCAGTGAGTGGATGGCAAAAGAAAAGGATAGAGAAAAGAACTATATTGTATCTAGTTTAAAAGATAATCAAGAGAGACTAAAATGTTAGTTAAGGGCCTTAAACTACATGGCAAGAAAATTAGATGTTGTTAATGGCAAGACCCTACCAGAACCACCCATTAAGGGATTATATCCCATCGCAGAGTTAGCTAAATTGCAGATTACTGAAGAGGACGACTCTAGCTGCCTCCCATCTTCACCCCCACCCTATAATCCTGTCCAGCCACAGGCACAGCCAGACAATGGAATGCCTGTTCCCCCTCCACAACCTTTGCCAATACCTCCACCTCCACCACCAATTAGCCACCACCCAATGTTCCACCATGCCGTGACCAATCAGAATTCAATCGAGAGGCAACCCCACCAACCCTGGAAAATTATGGAGAATGCCATAGGTCTAATCCAGACCAACGGAAAAGTGGACAAAGTCCAGACTCTACCTCCAGGAGGTATGATTTGAGGTCTGGGGCATGTCCAGTGAGCAGCAAAAAAGAAAGGAAAGGACATAATAAAAAGGATAAAGGTAGTGTATATGCCCAACTGTATTTCCGACCTAGGTGAAGGAATCAGGGTGGAGATAAAAAATACCGACAATATGGATACGGCCCCTATGGTCAATTCCTGATCATAATCCACAGTGAGGATGGATACTTCGGCCCGGACAAATTTAACCCTGATTCCAACAATTCTTCCTCTTCAGAGGTAGATGATCATCTGATGCCCCTTGGAGAAATTCCCAGTCCTGCCCTTGCCCAAAGTCAGGATGCCGGCAGTAGATTTTCAAGCAATAACAAAGTCCCTCTCTTCAATTTGCAGTAATCAGCAGTTCACAACACATAAACATGCATACACTGAGATACCAACTAGAAACCTAACTAAAGATCAGAGAACTCCCAGGTACAAACCTACTACACACAGTGCAGACCCAACAGAATCCACTATACATAATAATACACGCACCAGTGTCTTAGCCAATAAACCCCTCAGGAAAAACACCTCAAAACCAAATGTCTTGCTCATAAGTGACTCCATAGTGAGACACACAGATGCCCCCCTCACCAGACTGGATAAGCAGGTCACAGTCATCTGCCTGACAGGTACCATCATCCATCAGATCACGTAAGCACTCAAGTCTCTCAACAACAAGTACTGTTATGACTCTATCATAGTACATGTTGCAGTGAATAACTGGAGGTGTACCTCACTGTACTATGTGAAGGTGCTTGCCTCCCCCATAGTGGCCTTTTTAGGCAATGTCAGAAGTAAAGTCCCAATGTAAAAGTATCCACCACAGACAAACTGAAGGTTATGCTCCTTAATGCATGGAGTGTAAGTCAAACTGCACTCACTGGAAGAACTCTTTACCTTGGCAGTTGCCCATATCTGTGCAGTCACACAGACATGATTCAAGGCTGCAGAGAGTACCATGGCTATGCAGAGGTACAATGCCTTCCACACATTCACAAATCAAAATGAGCATGAAATAACCAAAGGTGGAGGTGCATACATCTACATTAAAGACAAATGCACTGCAAGCCTAGTCAAAGAGTATGACTCTGTAGCACTACTCCAAGGCCATCTAACTGTATGTAAAACCCCCTTCCATATCATTGCTAGCTACAGGTCCCCCACCCTGAACCACAACCTACGTTGTCCTAATAGAGTCACTCAACAGACAGCCAAACACCATGGTCATTTGTGAGTTCAACTATCCTTCCATCGATTTGGAGGTATATATGTGCACAAACACATTCAACCTAAGGTTCCTGGACTTTGTTGATACACATGTTGGATAACAGGTAGTCTGTACCCCCTCAAGGGGCTTGAATGTCCTAGACTTAGTACTGACCAACATAGTGGTTCTCTGCACTAACCCCTGTGTGTTGGCCTCCCTGTCAGGTCAGATCACAATTCAGTCACATTCACATTCACAATCATACCCAACAACCCCTAAAGAGCAGAAAAGATGAAACATTTCTCCAAAGCAAACTATACGATCCTAACCAATGCCATAAAGAGTTACAAACCCCCTGCTACCACTGTCAGCAATGACTGCTGTACAGAGGTGTACACAAATGGCCTGTATAAACAGATATACAAATGTATAGGGTTGGCTGAATACGTACAGATCAAAACAAGTTCCTCACAGAAAACAAGCCACCCTAGTCAAGCATATATAGGCTATACAACAAGTGGAAGAAAGTAATGTGTAAAAAAAAAGACAGAACTGACTCAGCAGAGGAAAGACACACTCCACAGTTTGAACAGGGAAATTAGTTATCTTGAAAAGTCCCTTAAAGCCACATACAAACCTAAAGTAGCATCCTTAGCTAAAGATAATCAGGAGGCATTCTTTAGCTATGTCAGACATCTAAAAGTGAAGGCCCGGCTTTGTGACTAAATAGTAGTAGATGGTACCACTCATACTAACCCTGAAGATATTGCCAACCTGATACCAGACAGTTTGAGGCAAACCTCATCCCCATCCCCACCAGACATACCCCAAAACATACCTGTCACCAGTCCTTTACCTAGTAACTTACTATGAACCTAAGGTGACATCTGTCTGGCCTCCAGGCCAGTGTCTGATCATGGCCTGGTGGGATGGTTGAATATGCAGTAATCTGATATAGCTGAT